>NW_027077057.1:0-51338 GCF_009819655.1 Sylvia atricapilla | reverse complement strand
ATCACCATCAGTGAACATCAATGACCATCAATGAAAATCAGTGAAAATCAGTGACATTCAATGACCATCAATGACTATCAGTGACCCTCAGTGACCATCGATGACCATCAGTGACCATCAATGGCCATCAGTGACCATCAATGGCCATCAATGATAATCAATGACCATCAATGACCATCAATGACCATCAATAACCATCAGTGACTATCAGTAACCATCAGTGACCATCAATGGCCATCAGTGACCATCGATGACCATCAGTGACCATAACTGACCGTCAGTGACCATCAATTGCCATCAGTGACCATCAATGGCCCTCAGTGACCATCAGTGACCATCAGTGACCATCAATGATTAATGGCTTTCAGTTACAAACAATAACCGTCAGTGACCGTTGATGACCATCTATGGCCATCAGTGACCATCAGTAACCATCAGTGACCATCAATGACCATATACGACCGTCAATGATCATCAATGGCCATCAATGGCCATCAGTGACCATCAGTGAACATCAATGATTAATGGCCATCAGTGACCCTCAATGACAGTCAGTGACCATCAGAGTCCATCAATGGCCATCAATGACCATGAATGAACATCAGTCACCATCAGTGTCCATCAGTGATAATCAGTTACCATCAATGACCATCAATGCCCATCAGGGACCATCAGTCACCATCAGTGGACATCAATGACTATCAATGAACATCAGTGAAAATCAGTGACATTCAATGACCATCAATGACTATCAGTTACCATCAGTGAACATCGATGACCATCAGTGACCATCAATGGCCATCAGTGACCATCAGTGACCATCAATGATTAATGGCTATTAGTGACCATCAATGACCATCAGTGATCATCAGTGACCATCAATGACCATCAATGAAATTCAGTGACTGTCCATGACCATCAGTGAACATCAGTGACCATCAACGATCATCGATGGCCATCAATGGCCATCAGTGACCATCAGCAAATTTCAGCGACCATCAGTGACCATCAGTGACCATCAACGATGATCTATGGCCATCAATGGCCATCAGTGACCATCAGTGAATATCAGTGACCATCAATAGACATCAGTGACCATCGATGACCATCAGTGACCATAACTGATCATCAGTGACCATCAATGGCCATCAGTGACCATCAGTGACCATGAATGATTAATTGACATCAGTGAACATCAAAGACCGTCAGTGACCATCAGTGGCCATCTATGGCCATCAATGACCATCAATGGCCATCAGTGACCATCAATGTCCATCAGTGACCATCAGTGACCATCAATGATTAATGGCCATCAGTTACAATCAATGACCGTCAGTGACCATCAGTGACCATCAATGGCCATCAATGAACATCAATGAAAATCAGTGACTGTAATGACCATCAGTGACCATCAATGTCCATCAGTGACCATCAATGACCATCAATGACCATCAGAGACCATAAATGGCGATCAGTGACCATCAATGACCATCAGTGACTGTTGATGACCATCTATGGCCATCAGTGACCATCAGTAACCATCAGTGACCATCAAGGATCATATACGACCATCAATGGTCATCAATGGCCATCAATGGCCATCATGGACAATCAGTGACCTTCAATGATCATCAATGACCATCAGTGACCGTTGATGACCATCTATGGCCATCAGTGACCATCAGTAACCATCAGTGACCGTCAATGACCATATACGACCATCAATGATCATCAATGGCCATCAATGGCCATCAGTGACCATCAGTGACCATCAATGATTAATGGCCATCAGTGACCCTCAATGACAGTCAGTGACCATCAGAGTCCATCAATGGCCATCGATGACCATGAATGACCATCAGTGACCATCAGTGTCCATCAGTGATCATCAGTTACCATCAATGACCATCAATGACCATCAGGGACCATCAATCACTATCAGTGAACATCAATGACCATCAATGAACATCAGTGAAAATCAGTGACATTCAATGACCACCAACGACTATCAGTGACCCTCAATGACCATCGATGACCATCAGTGACCATCAATGGCCTTTAGTGACCATCAGTGACCATCAATGATTAATGGCTATTAGTGACCATCACTGACCATCAGTGACCATCAATGACCATCAATGAAATTCAGTGACCGTCAATGACCATCAGTGACCATCAGTGACCATCAGCGATCATCGATGCCGTCAATGGCTATCAGTGATTGTTAATGACCATCAGTGACCATCAATGACCATCAGTGACCGTTGGTGACCATCTATGGCCATCAGTGGCCATCAGTGACCATCAATGAGTAATGGCCATCAGTGACCATCAATGTCCATCAGTGACCATCAATGAACATCAATGACAATCAATGACCATCAGTGACCATCAATGACCATCAATCACCATCAGTGACTATCAGTGACCATCAGTGAACATCAATGACCATAAACGACCATCAATGGTCATCAATGGCCATCAATGGCCATCAGTGACCATCAGTGACCATCAATGATTAATGGCCATCAGTGACCATCAATGACCCTCAGTGACCATAAGTGACCGTAATCGCCATCAATGACCATGAATGACCATCGGTGTCCATCAGTGTCCATCAGTGATCATCAGTTACCATCAATGACCATCAAAGACCATCAGGGACAATCAATCATTATCAGTGACCATCAATGACCATGAATGACCATCAGTGACCATCAGTGAACATCAATGGCCATCAGTGATCATCAGTGACCGTTGATGACCATCTATGCCCATCAGTGACCATCAGTGACCAAAAGTGGTCATCAGTGACCCGAAATGACCATCAATGATTAATGACCATTATTGAACATCAAAGACCATCAGTGACCATCAATGGCCATCAATGACCATCAATGAAAATCAGTGACTGTAATGACCATCAGTGACCATAAATGACCATCAGTGACCGTTAATGACCATCAGTGACCATCAATGACCATCAGTGACCGTTGATGACCATCTATGGCCATCAGTGACCATCAGTGACCATCAATGAGTAATGGCCATCAGTGACCACCAATGACCATCAGTGACAATCAATGGCCATCAATGAGAATCAATGACCATCAGTGACCATCAATGGCCATCAGTGACCATCGATGACCATCAGTGACCATAACTGACCATCAGTGACCTTCAATGGCCATCAGTGACCATCAATGGCCATCAATGACAATCAATGACCATCAATGACCATCAACGACCATCAATCACCATCAGTGACTATCAGTAACCATCAGTGACCATCAATGGCCATCAGTGACCATCGATGACCATCAGTGACCATAACTGACCATCAGTGACCATCAATGGCCATCAGTGACCATTGATGGCCATCAGTGACCATCAGTGACCATCAGTGACCATCAATGATTAATGGCTATCAGTTACAAACAATGACCGTCAGTGACCATCAGAGTCCATCAATGGCCATCAATGACCATGAATGAACATCAGTCACCATCAGGGTCCATCAGTGATCATCAGTTACCATCAATGACCATCAATGACCATCAGGGACCATCAATCACCATCAGTGAACATCAATGACCATCAATGAACATCAGTGAAAATCAGTGACATTCAATGACCATCAATGACTATCAGTGACCATCAGTGAACATCGATGACCATCAGTGACCATCAATGGCCATCAGTGACCATCCAAGACCATCAATGATTAATGGCTATTAGTGACCATCAATGACCATCAGTGATCATCAGTGACCATCAATGACCATCAATGAAATTCAGTGACCGTCAGTGACCATCAGTGACCATCAGTGACCACCAACGATCATCGATGGCCATCAATGTCCATCAGTGACCATCAGCAAACTTCAGCGAGCATCAGTGACCATCAGTGACCATCAACGATGATCTATGGCCATCAATGGCCATCAGTGACCATCAGTGAATATCAGTGACCATCAATAGACATCAGTGACCATCGATGACCATCAGTGACCATAACTGATCATCAGTGACCATCAATGGCCATCAGTGACCATCAATGGCCATCAGTGACCATCAGTGACCATGAATGATTAATCGACATCAGTGAACATCAAAGACCGTCAGTGACCATCAGTGGCCATCTATGGCCATCAATGACCATCAATGGCCATCAGTGACCATCAATGTCCATCTGTGACCATCAGTGACCATCAGTGACCATCAATGATTAATGGCCATCAGTTAAAATCAATGACCGTCAGTGACCATCAGTGACCATCAATGGCCATCAATGACCATCAATGAAAATCAGTGACTGTAATGACCATCAGTGACCATCAATGTCCATCAGTGACCATCAATATCCATCAGTGACCATCAATGACCATCAATGACCATCAGTGACCATAAATGGCGATCAGTGACCATCAATGACAGTCAGTGACCGTTGATGACCATCTATGGCCATCAGTGAACATCAGTAACCATCAGTGACCATCAAGGACCATATACGACTATCAATGGTCATCAATGGCCATCAATGGCCATCATGGACAATCAGGGGCCATCAATGATCATCAATGACCATCAGTGACCGTTGATGACCATCTATGGCCATCAGTGACCATCAGTAACCATCAGTGACCGTCAATGACCATATACGACCATCAATGATCATCAATAGCCACCAATGTCATCAGTGACCATCAGTGACCATCAATGATTAATGGCCATCAGTGACCCTCAATGACAGTCAGTGACCATCAGAGTCTATCAATGGCCATCGATGACCATGAATGACCATCAGTGACCATCAGTGTCCATCAGTGATCATCAGTTACCATCAATGACCATCAATGACCATCAAGGACCATCAATCACGATCAGTGACCATCAATGGCCATCAATGAACATCAGTGAAAATCAGTGACATTCAATGACCATCAATGACTATCAGTGACCATCAGTGACCATCAATGGCCATCAGTGACCATCAATGACCATCAGTGACCGTTGATGACCATCAGTGACCAGCAATGGCCATCAGTGACCATCAGTGACCATCAGTGACCATCAATGATTAATGGCAATTAGTGGCAATCAATGACAGTCAGTGACCATCAGTGACCATCAATGGCCATCAATGGCCATGAATGACCATCAGTGAACATCAGTGACCATCAATGACCATCAATGAAATTCAGTGACCGTCAATGATCATCAGTGACAATCAGTGACCATTAGTGACCATCAACGATCATCGATGGCCATCAATGACCATCAGTGACCATCAGCGAACTTCAGTGACCATCAGTGACCATCAACGATGATCTATGGCCATCAAGGGCCATCAGTGACCATCAGTGAACATCAGTGACCATCAATGGACATCAGTGACCATTGATGACCATCAGTGACCAACACTGACCATCAGTGACCATCAGTGACCATCAGTGACCATCAATGATTAATGTCCATCAGTTACAATCAATGACCGTCAGTGACCATCAGTGACCATCAATGGCCATCAATGACCATCAATGAAAATCAGTGACTGTAATGACCATCAGTGACCATCAATGTCCATCAGTGACCATCAATGACCATCAATGACCATCAGTGACCATAAATGGCGATCAGTCACCATCAATGACCATCAGTGACCGTTGATGATCATCTATGGCCATCAGTGACCATCAGTGACCATCAGTAACCATCAGTGACCATCAATGAGCATATACGACCATCAATGATCATCAATGGCCATCAATGGCCATCAGTGACCATCAGTGAACATCAATGATTAATGGCCATCAGTGACCCTCAATGACAGTCAGTGACCATCAGAGTCCATCAATGGCCATCAATGACCATGAATGACCATCAGTCACCATCAGTGTCCATCAGTGATCATCAGTTACCATCAATGACCATCAATGACCATCAGGGACCAGCAATCATTATCAGTGAACATCAATGACCATCAATGAACATCAGTGAAAATCAGTGACATTCAATGACCATCAATGACTATCAGTGACCAACAGTGAACATCGATGACCATCAGTGACCATCAATGGCCATCAGTGACCATCATGACCATCAATGATTAATGGCTATTAGTGACCACCAATGACCATCAGTGAACATCAGTGACCATCAATGACCATCAATGAAATTCAGTGACCGTCAACGACCATCAGTGACCATCAGTGACCATCAGTGGCCATCAACGATCATCGATCGCCATCAATGGCCATCAGTGACCATCAGCAAACTTCAGTGACCATCAGTGACCATCAACGATGATCTATGACCATCAATGGCCATCAGTGATCATCAGTGAATATCAGTGACCATCAATAGACATCAGTGACCATCGATGACCATCAATGATCATAACGGACCATCAGTGACCATTAATGGCCATCAGTGACCATCAATGGCCATCAGTGACCATCAGTGACCATCAATGATTAATCGCCATCAAAGATCATCAACGACAGTCAGTGACCATCAGTGGCCATCGATGGCAATCAATGACCATCAATGGCCATCAGTGGCCATCAATGTCCATCAGTGACCATCAATGACCATCAGTGACCATAAATGGCGATCAGTGACCATCAATGACCATCAGTGACCGTTGATGACCATCTATGGCCATCAGTGACCATCAGTAATCATCAGTGACCATCAAGGACCATATACGACCATCAATGATCATCAATGGCCATCAATGGCCATCAGTGACCATCAGTGACCATCAATGATTAATGGCCATCAGTGACCCTCAATGACAGTCAGTGACCATCAGAGTCCATCAATGGCCATCAATGATCATGAATGACCACCAGTGACCATCAGTGTCCATCAGTGATCATCAGTTACCATCAATGACCATCAATGACCATCAGGGACCATCAATCACCATCAGTGAACATCAATGACCATCAATGAACATCAGTGAAAATCAGTGACATTCAATGACCATCAATGACTATCAGTGACTATCAGTGACCATCGATGACCATCAGTGACCGTCAATGACCATCAGTGACCATCAGTGACCATCAGTGACCATCAACGATCATCGATGCCATCAATGGCCATCAGTGACAGTTAATGACCATCAGTGACCATCAATGACCATCAGTGACCGTTGATGACCATCTATGGCCATCAGTGACCATCAGTGACCATCAATGAGTAATGGACATCAGTGACCATCAATGACCATCAGTGACCATCAATGACCATCAATGAAAATCAATGACCATCATTGACCATCAACGACCATCAATTACCATCAGTGACTATCACTGACCATCAGTGAACATCAATGACCATAAACGACCATCAATTGTCATCAATGGCCATCAATGGCTATCATGGACTATCAGTGACCATCAACGTTTAATGGCCATCAGTGACCATCAATGACCGTCAGTGACCATAAGTGACCATAAACGCTATCAATGACCATGAATGACCATCGGTGTCCATCAGTGTCCATCAGTGATCATCAGTTACCATCAATGACCCTCAAAGACCATCAGGGACAATCAATCATTATCAGTGACCGTCAATGACCATGAATGATTATCTGTGACCATCAGTGACCATCAATGGCCATCAGTGATCATCAGTGACCGTTGACGACCATCTATGCCCATCAGTGACAATCAGTGACCGAAAGTGGTCATCAGTGGCCAGAAATGACCACCCATGATTAATGACCACTATTGAACATCAAAGACCATCAGTGACCATCAATGACCATCAATGATAATCAATCACCATCAGTGACAATCAGTGACCATCAATGACCATAAACGACCATCAATCATCATCAATGTCCATCAATGACCATCAGTGACCATCAGTGACCATCAGTGATTAATGGCCATCAGTGACCATCAATGATCATCAATGACCACCAGTGACCATCAATGACCATCAATGATTAATGGCCATCAGTGACCATCAATGACCCTCAGTGACCATAAGTGACCGTAATCGCCATGAATGACCATGAATGACCATCGGTGTCCATCAGTGTCCATCAGTGATCATCAGTTACCATCAATGACCATCAAAGACCATTAGGGACAATCAATCATTATCAGTGACCATCAATGACCATGAACGACCATCAGTGACCATCAGTGAACATCAATGGGCATCAGTGATCATCAGTGACCGTTGATCACCATCTATGCCCATCAGTGACCATCAGTGACCAAAAGTGGTCATCAGTGACCAGAAATGACCATCAATGATTAATGACCATTATTAAACATCAAAGACCATCAGTGACCATCAATGGCCATCAATGACCATCAATGAAAATCAGTGACTGTAATGACCATCAGTGACGATAAATGACCATCAGTGACCGTTAATGACCATCAGTGACCATCATGACCATCAGTGACCATCAGTGAACATCGATGACCATCCGTGAGCATAAATGGCCAGCAGTGACCATAAGTGACCATCAATGATTAATGGCTATTAGTGACCATCAATGACCATCAGTGACAATCAGTGACCATCAATGACATCAATAAAATTCAGTGACCGTCAATGACCATCAGTGAACATCAGTGACCATCAACGATCATCGATGGCCATCAATGGCCATCAGTGACCATCAGCAAACTTCAGCGACCATCAGTGACCATCAGTGACCATCAACGATGATCTATGGCCATCAATGGCCATCAGTGACCATCAGTGAATATCAGTGACCATCAATAGACATCAGTGACCATCGATGAACATCAGTGACCATAACTGATCATCAGTGACCATCAATGGCCATCAGTGACCATCAATGGCCATCAGTGGCCATCAGTGACCATCAATGATTAATCGCCATCAATGATCATCAAAGACCGTCAGTGACCATCAGTGGCCATCTATGGCCATCAATGACCATCAATGGCCATCAGTGACCATCAATGTCCATCAGTGACCATCAGTGACCATCAGTGACCATCAATGATTAATGGCCATCAGTTACAATCAATGACCGTCAGTGACTATCAGTGACCATCAATGGCCATCAATGACCATCAATGAAAATCAGTGGCTGTAATGACCATCAGTGACCATCAATGTCCATCAGTGACCATCAATGACCATCAATGACCATCAGTGACCATAAATGGCGATCAGTGACCATCAATGACCATCAGTGACCGTTGATGACCATCTATGGCCATCAGTGACCATCAGAAACCATCAGTGACCATCAAGGACCATATACGACCATCAATGATCATCAATGGCCATCAATGACCATCAATGAAATTCAGTGACCGTCAATGACCATCAGTGACCGTCAGTGACCATCAGTGACCATCAACGATCATCGATGCCGTCAATGGCCATCAGTGATTGTTAATGACCATCAGTGACCATCAATGACCGTCAGTGACCGTTGGTGACCATCTATGGCCATCAGTGGCCATCAGTGACCATCAATGAGTAATGGCCATCAGTGACCATCAATGACCATCAGTGACCATCAATGACCATCAATGAAAATCAATGACCATCAGTGACCATCAACGACCATCAATCACCATCAGTGACTATCAGTGACCATCAGTGAACATCAATGACCATAAACGACCATCAATGGTCATCAATGGCCATCAATGGCCATCAGTGACCATTAGTGACCATCAATGATTAATGGCCATCAGTGACCATCAATGACCCTCAGTGACCATAAGTGGCCGTAATCGACATCAATGACCATGAATGACCATCGGTGTCGATCAGTGTCCATCAGTGATCATCAGTTACCATCAATGATCATCAAAGACAATCAGGGACAATCAATCATTATCAGTGACCATCAATGGCCATGAACGACCATCAGTGACCATCAGTGAACATCAATGGGCATCAGTGATCATCAGTGACCGTTGATGACCATCTATGCCCATCAGTGACCATCAGCGAACAAAAGTGGTCATCAGTGACCAGAAATGACCATCAATGATTAATGACTATTATTGAACATCAAAGACCATCAGTGACCATCAATGGCCATCAATGACCATCAATGAAAATCAGTGACTGTAATGATCATCAGTGACCATAAATGGCAATCAGTGACCGTTAATGACCATCAGTGACCATCAATGACCATCAGTGACCGTTGATGACCATCTATGGCCATCAGTGACCATCAGTGACCATCAATGAGTAATGGCCATCAGTGACCACCAATGACCATCAGTGACAATCAATGGCCATCAATAAGAATCAATGACCATCAGTGACCATCAATGGCCATCAGTGACAATCGATGACCATCAGTGACCATAACTGACCATCAGTGACCTTCAATGGCCATCAGTGACCATCATGGGCCATCAATGACAATCAATGACCATCAATGACCATCAACGACCATCAATCACCATCAGTGACTATCAGTAACCATCAGTGACCATCAATGGCCATCAGTGACCATCGATGACCATCAGTGACCATAACTGATCATCAGTGACCATCAATGGCCATCAGTGACCACCGATGGCCATCAGTGACCATCAGTGACCATAAGTGACCATCAATGATTAATGGCTATCAGTTACAAACAATGACCGTCAGTGACCATCAGAGTCCATCAATGGCCATCAATGACCATGAATGAACATCAGTCACCATCAGGGTCCATCAGTGATCATCAGTTACCATCAATGACCATCAATGACCATCAGGGACCATCAATCACCATCAGTGAAAATCAATGACCATCAATGAACATCAGTGAAAATCAGTGACATTCAATGACCATCAATGACTATCAGTGACCATCAGTGAACATCGATGACCATCAGTGACCATCAATGGCCATCAGTGACCATCCAAGACCATCAATGATTAATGGCTATTAGTGACCATCAATGACCATCAGGGATCATCAGTGACCATCAATGACCATCAATGAAATTCAGTGACCGTCAGTGACCATCAGTGACCATCAGTGACCACCAACGATCATCGATGGCCATCAATGGCCATCAGTGACCATCAGCAAACTTCAGCGAGCATCAGTGACCATCAGTGACCATCAACGATGATCTATGGCCATCAATGGCCATCAGTGACCATCAGTGAATATCAGTGACCATCAATAGACATCAGTGACCATCGATGACCATCAGTGACCATAACTGATCATCAGTGACCATCAATGGCCATCAGTGACCATCAATGGCCATCAGTGACCATCAGTGACCATGAATGATTAATCGACATCAGTGAACATCAAAGACCGTCAGTGACCATCAGTGGCCATCAGTGGCCATCAATGACCATCAATGGCCATCAGTGACCATCAATGTCCATCTGTGACCATCAGTGACCATCAGTGACCATCAATGACAATGAATGACCATCAGTGACCATCATTGACCATCAATGGCCATCAATGACCATCAATGAAAATCAGTGACTGTAATGACCATCAGTGACCATCAATGTCCATCAGTGACCATCAATATCCATCAGTGACCATCAATGACCATCAATGACCATCAGTGACCATAAATGGCGATCAGTGACCATCAATGACAGTCAGTGACCGTTGATGACCATCTATGGCCATCAGTGATCATCAGTAACCATCAGTGACCATCAAGGACCATATACGACTATCAATGGTCATCAATGGCCATCAATGGCCATCATGGACAATCAGGGGCCATCAATGATAATCAATGACCATCAGTGACCGTTGATGACCATCTATGGCCATCAGTGACCATCAGTAACCATCAGTGACCGTCAATGACCATATACGACCATCAATGATCATCAATAGCCACCAATGTCATCAGTGACCATCAGTGACCATCAATGATTAATGGCCATCAGTGACCCTCAATGACAGTCAGTGACCATCAGAGTCCATCAATGGCCATCGATGACCATGAATGACCATCAGTGACCATCAGTGTCCATCAGTGATCATCAGTTACCATCAATGACCATCAGTGACCATCAAGGACCATCAATCACGATCAGTGACCATCAATGGCCATCAATGAACATCAGTGAAAATCAGTGACATTCAATGACCATCAATGACTATCAGTGACCATCAGTGACCATCAATGGCCATCAGTGACCATCAATGACCATCAGTGACCGTTGATGACCATCAGTGACCAGCAATGGCCATCAGTGACCATCAGTGACCATCAGTGACCATCAATGATTAATGGCAATTAGTGACCATCAATGACAGTCAGTGACCATCAGTGACCATCAATGGCCATCAATGGCCATGAATGACCATCAGTGAACATCAGTGACCATCAATGACCATCAATGAAATTCAGTGACCGTCAGTGACCATCAGTGAAAATCAGTGACCATTAGTGACCATCAACGATCATCGATGGCCATCAATGACCATCAGTGACCATCAGCGAACTTCAGTGACCATCAGTGACCATCAACGATGATCTATGGCCATCAAGGGCCATCAGTGACCATCAGTGAACATCAGTGACCATCAATGGACATCAGTGACCATTGATGACCATCAGTGACCAACACTGACCATCAGTGCCCATCAGTGACCATCAGTGACCATCAATGATTAATGTCCATCAGTTACAATCAATGACCGTCAGTGACCATCAGTGACCATCAATGGCCATCAATGACCATCAATGAAAATCAGTGGCTGTAATGACCATCAGTGACCATCAATGTTCATCAGTGACCATCAATGACCATCAATGACCATCAGTGACCATAAATGGCGATCAGTGACCATCAATGACCATCAGTGACCGTTGATGACCATCTATGGCTATCAGTGACCATCAGAAACCATCAGTGACCATCAAGGACCATATACGACCATCAATGATCATCAATGGCCATCAATGACCATCAATGAAATTCAGTGACCGTCAATGACCATCAGTGACCGTCAGTGACCATCAGTGACCATCAACGATCATCGATGCCGTCAATGGCCATCAGTGATTGTTAATGACCATCAGTGACCATCAATGACCGTCAGTGACCGTTGGTGACCATCTATGGCCATCAGTGGCCATCAGTGACCATCAATGAGTAATGGCCATCAGTGACCATCAATGACCATCAGTGACCATCAATGACCATCAATGAAAATCAATGACCATCAGTGACCATCAACGACCATCAATCACCATCAGTGACTATCAGTGACCATCAGTGAACATCAATGACCATAAACGACCATCAATGGTCATCAATGGCCATCAATGGCCATCAGTGACCATCAGTGACCATCAATGATTAATGGCCATCAGTGACCATCAATGACCCTCAGTGACCATAAGTGGCCGTAATCGACATCAATGACCATGAATGACCATCGGTGTCGATCAGTGTCCATCAGTGATCATCAGTTACCATCAATGATCATCAAAGACAATCAGGGACAATCAATCATTATCAGTGACCATCAATGGCCATGAACGACCATCAGTGACCATCAGTGAACATCAATGGGCATCAGTGATCATCAGTGACCGTTGATGACCATCTATGCCCATCAGTGACCATCAGTGAACAAAAGTGGTCATCAGTGACCAGAAATGACCATCAATGATTAATGACCATTATTGAACATCAAAGACCATCAGTGACCATCAATGGCCATCAATGACCATCAATGAAAATCAGTGACTGTAATGATCATCAGTGACCATAAATGACCATCAGTGACCGTTAATGACCATCAGTGACCATCAATGACCATCAGTGACCGTTGATGACCATCTATGGCCATCAGTGACCATCAGTGACCATCAATGAGTAATGGCCATCAGTGACCACCAATGACCATCAGTGACCATCAATGGCCATCAATGACAATCAATGACCATCAATGACCATCAATGGCCATCAGTGACAATCGATGACCATCAGTGACCATAACTGACCATCAGTGACCTTCAATGGCCATCAGTGACCATCATGGGCCATCAATGACAATCAATGACCATCAATGACCATCAACGACCATCAATCACCATCAGTGACTATCAGTAACCATCAGTGACCATCAATGGCCATCAGTGACCATCGATGACCATCAGTGACCATAACTGATCATCAGTGACCATCAATGGCCATCAGTGACCACCGATGGCCATCAGTGACCATCAGTGACCATAAGTGACCATCAATGATTAATGGCTATCAGTTACAAACAATGACCGTCAGTGACCATCAGAGTCCATCAATGGCCATCAATGACCATGAATGAACATCAGTCACCATCAGGGTCCATCAGTGATCATCAGTTACCATCAATGACCATCAATGACCATCAGGGACCATCAATCACCATCAGTGAACATCAATGACCATCAATGAACATCAGTGAAAATCAGTGACATTCAATGACCATCAATGACTATCAGTGACCATCAGTGAACATCGATGACCATCAGTGACCATCAAAGGCCATCAGTGACCATCCAAGACCATCAATGATTAATGGCTATTAGTGACCATCAATGACCATCAGGGATCATCAGTGACCATCAATGACCATCAATGAAATTCAGTGACCGTCAGTGACCATCAGTGACCATCAGTGACCACCAACGATCATCGATGGCCATCAATGGCCATCAGTGACCATCAGCAAACTTCAGCGAGCATCAGTGACCATCAGTGACCATCAACGATGATCTATGGCCATCAATGGCCATCAGTGACCATCAGTGAATATCAGTGACCATCAATAGACATCAGTGACCATCGATGACCATCAGTGACCATAACTGATCATCAGTGACCATCAATGGCCATCAGTGACCATCAATGGCCATCAGTGACCATCAGTGACCATGAATGATTAATCGACATCAGTGAACATCAAAGACCGTCAGTGACCATCAGTGGCCATCTATGGCCATCAATGACCATCAGTGACCATCAGTGATCATCAATGTCCATCGATGACCATCAGTGACCATCAGTGACCATCAATGACAATGAATGACCATCAGTGACCATCATTGACCATCAATGGCCATCAATGACCATCAATGAAAATCAGTGACTGTAATGACCATCAGTGACCATCAATGTCCATCAGTGACCATCAATATCCATCAGTGACCATCAATGACCATCAATGACCATCAGTGACCATAAATGGCGATCAGTGACCATCAATGACAATCAGTGACCGTTGATGACCATCTATGGCCATCAGTGACCATCAGTAACCATCAGTGACCATCAAGGACCATATACGACTATCAATGGTCATCAATGGCCATCAATGGCCATCATGGACAATCAGGGGCCATCAATGATCATCAATGACCATCAGTGACCGTTGATGACCATCTATGGCCATCAGTGACCATCAGTAACCATCAGTGACCGTCAATGACCATATACGACCATCAATGATCATCAATAGCCACCAATGTCATCAGTGACCATCAGTGACCATCAATGATTAATGGCCATCAGTGACCCTCAATGACAGTCAGTGACCATCAGAGTCCATCAATGGCCATCGATGACCATGAATGACCATCAGTGACCATCAGTGTCCATCAGTGATCATCAGTTACCATCAATGACCATCAGTGACCATCAAGGACCATCAATCACGATCAGTGACCATCAATGGCCATCAATGAACATCAGTGAAAATCAGTGACATTCAATGACCATCAATGACTATCAGTGACCATCAGTGACCATCAATGGCCATCAGTGACCATCAATGACCATCATAGACCGTTGATGACCATCAGTGACCAGCAATGGCCATCAGTGACCATCAGTGACCATCAGTGACCATCAATGATTAATGGCAATTAGTGACCATCAATGACAGTCAGTGACCATCAGTGACCATCAATGGCCATCAATGGCCATGAATGACCATCAGTGAACATCAGTGACCATCAATGACCATCAATGAAATTCAGTGACCGTCAGTGACCATCAGTGACAATCAGTGACCATTAGTGACCATCAACGATCATCGATGGCCATCAATGACCATCAGTGACCATCAGCGAACTTCAGTGACCATCAGTGACCATCAACGATGATCTATGGCCATCAAGGGCCATCAGTGACCATCAGTGAACAT
Source organism: Sylvia atricapilla (assembly GCF_009819655.1). Lineage (NCBI taxonomy): Eukaryota > Metazoa > Chordata > Aves > Passeriformes > Sylviidae > Sylvia > Sylvia atricapilla. Next base: position 35,176 of record NW_027077057.1, on the reverse strand, counting down.
CAGTGACCATCAATGGACATCAGTGACCATTGATGACCATCAGTGACCAACACTGACCATCAGTGCCCATCAGTGACCATCAGTGACCATCAATGATTAATGTCCATCAGTTACAATCAATGACCGTCAGTGACCATCAGTGACCATCAATGGCCATCAATGACCATCAATGAAAATCAGTGACTGTAATGACCATCAGTGACCATCAATGTCCATCAGTGACCATCAATGACCATCAATGACCATCAGTGACCATAAATGGCGATCAGTCACCATCAATGACCATCAGTGACCGTTGATGATCATCTATGGCCATCAGTGACCATCAGTGACCATCAGTAACCATCAGTGACCATCAATGAGCATATACGACCATCAATGATCATCAATGGCCATCAATGGCCATCAGTGACCATCAGTGAACATCAATGATTAATGGCCATCAGTGACCCTCAATGACAGTCAGTGACCATCAGAGTCCATCAATGGCCATCAATGACCATGAATGACCATCAGTCACCATCAGTGTCCATCAGTGATCATCAGTTACCATCAATGACCATCAATGACCATCAGGGACCAGCAATCATTATCAGTGAACATCAATGACCATCAATGAACATCAGTGAAAATCAGTGACATTCAATGACCATCAATGACTATCAGTGACCAACAGTGAACATCGATGACCATCAGTGACCATCAATGGCCATCAGTGACCATCATGACCATCAATGATTAATGGCTATTAGTGACCACCAATGACCATCAGTGAACATCAGTGACCATCAATGACCATCAATGAAATTCAGTGACCGTCAATGACCATCAGTGACCATCAGTGACCATCAGTGGCCATCAACGATCATCGATCGCCATCAATGGCCATCAGTGACCATCAGCAAACTTCAGTGACCATCAGTGACCATCAACGATGATCTATGACCATCAATGGCCATCAGTGATCATCAGTGAATATCAGTGACCATCAATAGACATCAGTGACCATCGATGACCATCAATGATCATAACGGACCATCAGTGACCATTAATGGCCATCAGTGACCATCAATGGCCATCAGTGACCATCAGTGACCATCAATGATTATTCGCCATCAATGATCATCAACGACAGTCAGTGACCATCAGTGGCCATCGATGGCAATCAATGACCATCAATGGCCATCAGTGGCCATCAATGTCCATCAGTGACCATCAATGACCATCAGTGACCATAAATGGCGATCAGTGACCATCAATGACCATCAGTGACCGTTGATGACCATCTATGGCCATCAGTGACCATCAGTAATCATCAGTGACCATCAAGGACCATATACGACCATCAATGATCATCAATGGCCATCAATGGCCATCAGTGACCATCAGTGACCATCAATGATTAATGGCCATCAGTGACCCTCAATGACAGTCAGTGACCATCAGAGTCCATCAATGGCCATCAATGATCATGAATGACCACCAGTGACCATCAGTGTCCATCAGTGATCATCAGTTACCATCAATGACCATCAATGACCATCAGGGACCATCAATCACCATCAGTGAACATCAATGACCATCAATGAACATCAGTGAAAATCAGTGACATTCAATGACCATCAATGACTATCAGTGACTATCAGTGACCATCGATGACCATCAGTGACCGTCAATGACCATCAGTGACCATCAGTGACCATCAGTGACCATCAACGATCATCGATGCCATCAATGGCCATCAGTGACAGTTAATGACCATCAGTGACCATCAATGACCATCAGTGACCGTTGATGACCATCTATGGCCATCAGTGACCATCAGTGACCATCAATGAGTAATGGACATCAGTGACCATCAATGACCATCAGTGACCATCAATGACCATCAATGAAAATCAATGACCATCATTGACCATCAACGACCATCAATCACCATCAGTGACTATCACTGACCATCAGTGAACATCAATGACCATAAACGACCATCAATTGTCATCAATGGCCATCAATGGCTATCATGGACTATCAGTGACCATCAACGTTTAATGGCCATCAGTGACCATCAATGACCGTCAGTGACCATAAGTGACCATAAACGCCATCAATGACCATGAATGACCATCGGTGTCCATCAGTGTCCATCAGTGATCATCAGTTACCATCAATGACCCTCAAAGACCATCAGGGACAATCAATCATTATCAGTGACCGTCAATGACCATGAATGATTATCTGTGACCATCAGTGACCATCAATGGCCATCAGTGATCATCAGTGACCGTTGACGACCATCTATGCCCATCAGTGACAATCAGTGACCGAAAGTGGTCATCAGTGGCCAGAAATGACCACCCATGATTAATGACAACTATTGAACATCAAAGACCATCAGTGACCATCAATGACCATCAATGATAATCAATCACCATCAGTGACAATCAGTGACCATCAATGACCATAAACGACCATCAATCATCATCAATGTCCATCAATGACCATCAGTGACCATCAGTGACCATCAGTGATTAATGGCCATCAGTGACCATCAATGATCATCAATGACCACCAGTGACCATCAATGACCATCAATGATTAATGGCCATCAGTGACCATCAATGACCCTCAGTGACCATAAGTGACCGTAATCGCCATGAATGACCATGAATGACCATCGGTGTCCATCAGTGTCCATCAGTGATCATCAGTTACCATCAATGACCATCAAAGACCATTAGGGACAATCAATCATTATCAGTGACCATCAATGACCATGAACGACCATCAGTGACCATCAGTGAACATCAATGGTCATCAGTGATCATCAGTGACCGTTGATGACCATCTATGCCCATCAGTGACCATCAGTGACCAAAAGTGGTCATCAGTGACCAGAAATGACCATCAATGATTAATGACCATTATTAAACATCAAAGACCATCAGTGACCATCAATGGCCATCAATGACCATCAATGAAAATCTGTGACTATAATGACCATCAGTGACGATAAATGACCATCAGTGACCGTTAATGACCATCAGTGACCATCAATGACCATCAGTGACCATCAGTGAACATCGATGACCATCCGTGAGCATAAATGGCCAGCAGTGACCATAAGTGACCATCAATGATTAATGGCTATTAGTGACCATCAATGACCATCAGTGACAATCAGTGACCATCAATGACATCAATGAAATTCAGTGACCGTCAATGACCATCAGTGAACATCAGTGACCATCAACGATCATCGATGGCCATCAATGGCCATCAGTGACCATCAGCAAACTTCAGCGACCATCAGTGACCATCAGTGACCATCAACGATGATCTATGGCCATCAATGGCCATCAGTGACCATCAGTGAATATCAGTGACCATCAATAGACATCAGTGACCATCGATGAACATCAGTGACCATAACTGATCATCAGTGACCATCAATGGCCATCAGTGACCATCAATGGCCATCAGTGACCATCAGTGACCATCAATGATTAATCGCCATCAATGATCATCAAAGACCGTCAGTGACCATCAGTGGCCATCTATGGCCATCAATGACCATCAATGGCCATCAGTGACCATCAATGTCCATCAGTGACCATCAGTGACCATCAGTGACCATCAATGATTAATGGCCATCAGTTACAATCAATGACCGTCAGTGACTATCAGTGACCATCAATGGCCATCAATGACCATCAATGAAAATCAGTGACTGTAATGACCATCAGTGACCATCAATGTCCATCAGTGACCATCAATGACCATCAATGACCATCAGTGACCATAAATGGCGATCAGTGACCATCAATGACCATCAGTGACCGTTGATGACCATCTATGGCTATCAGTGACCATCAGAAACCATCAGTGACCATCAAGGACCATATACGACCATCAATGATCATCAATGGCCATCAATGACCATCAATGAAATTCAGTGACCGTCAATGACCATCAGTGACCATCAGTGACCATCAGTGACCATCAACGATCATCGATGCCGTCAATGGCCATCAGTGATTGTTAATGACCATCAGTGACCATCAATGACCGTCAGTGACCGTTGGTGACCATCTATGGCCATCAGTGGCCATCAGTGACCATCAATGAGTAATGGCCATCAGTGACCATCAATGACCATCAGTGACCATCAATGACCATCAATGAAAATCAATGACCATCAGTGACCATCAACGACCATCAATCACCATCAGTGACTATCAGTGACCATCAGTGAACATCAATGACCATAAACGACCATCAATGGTCATCAATGGCCATCAATGGCCATCAGTGACCATTAGTGACCATCAATGATTAATGGCCATCAGTGACCATCAATGACCCTCAGTGACCATAAGTGGCCGTAATCGACATCAATGACCATGAATGACCATCGGTGTCGATCAGTGTCCATCAGTGATCATCAGTTACCATCAATGATCATCAAAGACAATCAGGGACAATCAATCATTATCAGTGACCATCAATGGCCATGAACGACCATCAGTGACCATCAGTGAACATCAATGGGCATCAGTGATCATCAGTGACCGTTGATGACCATCTATGCCCATCAGTGACCATCAGCGAACAAAAGTGGTCATCAGTGACCAGAAATGACCATCAATGATTAATGAGTATTATTGAACATCAAAGACCATCAGTGACCATCAATGGCCATCAATGACCATCAATGAAAATCAGTGACTGTAATGACCATCAGTGACCATAAATGGCAATCAGTGACCGTTAATGACCATCAGTGACCATCAATGACCATCAGTGACCGTTGATGACCATCTATGGCCATCAGTGACCATCAGTGACCATCAATGAGTAATTGCCATCAGTGACCACCAATGACCATCAGTGACCATCAATGGCCATCAATGAGAATCAATGACCATCAATGACCATCAACGACCATCAATCACCATCAGTGACTATCAGTAACCATCAGTGACCATCAATGGCCATCAGTGACCATCGATGATCATCAGTGACCATAACTGACCATCAGTGACTATCAATGACCATCAATGAAATTCAGTGACCGTCAATGACCATCAGTGACCATCAGTGACCATCAACGATCATCGATGGCCATCAATGGCCATCAGTGACCATCAGCAAACTTCAGCGACCATCAGTGACCATCAGTGACCATCAACGATGATCTATGGCCATCAATGGCCATCAGTGACCATCAGTGAATATCAGTGACCATCAATAGACATCAGTGACCATCAATGGCCATCAGTGACCATCAATGGCAATCAGTGACCATCAGTGACCATGAATGATTAATGGCCATCAGTGACCCTCAATGACACTCAGTGACGATCAGAGTCCATCAATGGCCATCGCTGACCATGAATGACCATCAGTGACCATCAGTGTCCATCAGTGATCATCAGTTACCATCAATGACCATCAATGAACATCAAGGACCATCAATCACCATCAGTGACCATCAATGGCCATCAATGAACATCAGTGAAAATCAGTGACATTCAATGACCATCAATGACTATCAGTGACCATCAGTGACCATCAATGGCCATCAGTGACCATCAATGACCATCAGTGACCGTTGATGACCATCAGTGACCACCAATGGCCATCAGTGACCATCAGTGACCATCAGTGACCATCAATGATTAATGGCTATTAGTGACCATCAATGACAGTCAGTGACCATCAGTGACCATCAATGGCCATCAATGGCCATGAATGACCATCAGTGACCATCAGTGACCATCAATGACCATCAATGAAATTCAGTGACCGTCAATGACCATCAGTGACCATCAGTGACCATCAGTGACCATCAACGATCATCGATGGCCATCAATGGCCATCAGTGACCATCAGCGAACTTCAGTGACCATCAGTGACCATCAACGATGATCTATGGCCATCAAGGGCCATCAGTGACCATCAGTGAACATCAGTGACCATCAATGGACATCAGTGACCATCGATGACTATCACTGACCAACACTGACCATCAGTGACCATCAGTGACCATCAGTGACCATCAATGATTAATGTCCATCAGTGACTATCAAAGACCGTCAGTGACCATCAGTGGCCATCGATGGCCATCAATGACCATAGATGGCCATCAGTGACCATCAATGTGCATCAGTGACCATCAGTGACCATCAGTGACCATCAATGATTAATGGCCATCAGTTACAATCAATGACCGTCAGTGACCATCAGTGACCATCAATGGCCATCAATGACCATCAATGAAAATCAGTGACTGTAATGACCATCAGTGACCATCAATGTCCATCAGTGACCATCAATGACCATCAATGACCATCAGTGACCATAAATGGCGATCAGTCACCATCAATGACCATCAGTGACCGTTGATGACCATCTATGGCCATCAGTGACCATCAGTAACCATCAGTGACCATCAATGACCATATACGACCATCAATGATCCTCAATGGCCATCAATGGCCATCAGTGACCATCAGTGAACATCAATGATTAATGGCCATCAGTGACCCTCAATGACAGTCAGTGACCATCAGAGTCCATCAATGGCCATCAATGACCATGAATGACCATCAGTCACCATCAGTGTCCATCAGTGATCATCAGTTACCATCAATGACCATCAATGACCATCAGGGACCAGCAATCACTATCAGTGAACATCAATGACCATCAATGAACATCAGTGAAAATCAGTGACATTCAATGACCATCAATGACTATCAGTGACCAACAGTGAACCTCGATGACCATCACTGACCATCAATGGACATCAGTGACCATCATGACCATCAATGATTAATGGCTATTAGTGACCACCAATGACCATCAGTGAACATCAGTGACCATCAATGACCATCAATGAAATTCAGTGACCGTCAATGACCATCAGTGACCATCAGTGACCATCAGTGACAATCAACGATCATCGATGGCCATCAATGGCCATCAGTGACCATCAGCAAACTTCAGTGACCATCAGTGACCATCAACGATGATCTATGACCATCAATGGCCATCAGTGATCATCGGTGAATATCAGTGACCATCAATAGACATCAGTGATCATCGATGACCATCAGTGATCATAACGGACCATCAGTGACCATTAATGGCCATCAGTGACCATCAATGGCCATCAGTGACCATCAGTGACCATCAGTGACCATCAATGATTAATGGCTATTAGTGACCATCACTGACCATCAGTGACCATCAATGACCATCAATGAAATTCAGTGACCGTCAATGACCATCAGTGACCATCAGTGACCATCAACGATCATCGATGCCGTCAATGGCCATCAGTGATTGTTAATGACCATCAGTGACCATCAATGACCATCAGTGACCGTTGGTGACCAACTATGGCCATCAGTGGCCATCAGTGACCATCAATGAGTAATGGCCATCAGTGACCATCAATGACCATCAGTGACCATCAATGACCATCAATGACAATCAATGACCATCAGTGACCATCAACGACCATCAATCACCATCAGTGACTATCAGTGACCATCAGTGAACATCAATGACCATAAACGACCATCAATGGTCATCAATGGCCATCAATGGCCATCAGTGACCATCAGTGACCATCAATGATTAATGGCCATCAGTGACCATCAATGACCCTCAGTGACCATAAGTGACCGTAATCGCCATCAATGACCATGAATGACCATCGGTGTCCATCAGTGTCCATCAGTGATCATCCGTTACCATCAATGACCATCAAAGACCATCAGGGACAATCAATCATTATCAGTGACCATCAATGACCATGAACGACCATCAGTGACCATCAGTGAACATCAATGGGCATCAGTGATCATCAGTGACCGTTGATCACCATCTATGCCCATCAGTGACCATCAGTGACCAAAAGTGGTCATCAGTGACCAGAAATGACCATCAATGATTAATGACCATTATTAAACATCAAAGACCATCAGTGACCATCAATGGCCATCAATGACCATCAATGAAAATCAGTGACTATAATGACCATCAGTGACGATAAATGACCATCAGTGACCGTTAATGACCATCAGTGACCATCAATGACCATCAGTGACCATCAGTGAACATCGATGACCATCCGTGAGCATCAATGGCCAGCAGTGACCATAAGTGACCATCAATGATTAATGGCTATTAGTGACCATCAATGACCATCAGTGACAATCAGTGACCATCAATGACATCAATAAAATTCAGTGACCGTCAATGACCATCAGTGAACATCAGTGACCATCAACGATCATCGATGGCCATCAATTGCCATCAGTGACCATCAGCAAACTTCAGCGACCATCAGTGACCATCAGTGACCATCAACGATGATCTATGGCCATCAATGGCCATCAGTGACCATCAGTGAATATCAGTGACCATCAATAGACATCAGTGACCATCGATGAACATCAGTGACCATAACTGATCATCAGTGACCATCAATGGCCATCAGTGACCATCAATGGCCATCAGTGGCCATCAGTGACCATCAATGATTAATCGACATCAGTGACCATCAAAGACCGTCAGTGATCATCAGTGGCCATCTATGGCCATCAATGACCATCAATGGCCATCAGTGACCATCAATGTCCATCAGTGACCATCAGTGACCATCAGTGACCATCAATGATTAATGGCCATCAGTTACAATCAATGAACGTCAGTGACCATCAGTGACCATCAATGGCCATCAATGACCATCAATGAAAATCAGTGACTGTAATGACCATCAGTGACCATCAATGTCCATCAGTGACCATCAATGACCATCAGTGACCATAAATGGCGATCAGTGACCATCAATGACCATCAGTGACCGTTGATGACCATCTATGGCCATCAGTGACCATCAGTAATCATCAGTGACCATCAAGGACCATATACGACCATCAATGATCATCAATGGCCATCAATGGCCATCAGTGACAATCAGTGACCACCAATGAGTAATGGCCATCAGTGACCCTCAATGACAGTCAGTGACCATCAGAGTCCATCAATGGCCATCAATGACCATGAATGACCATCAGTGACCATCAGTGTCCATCAGTGATCATCAGTTACCATCAATGACCATCAATGACCATCAGGGACCATCAATCACCATCAGTGAACATCAATGACCATCAATGAACATCAGTGAAAATCAGTGACATTCAATGACCATCAATGACTATCAGTGACTATCAGTGACCATCGATGACCATCAGTGACCGTCAATGACCATCAGTGACCATCAGTGACCATCAGTGACCATCAACGATCATCGATGCCATCAATGGCCATCAGTGACAGTTAATGACCATCAGTGACCATCAATGACCATCAGTGACCGTTGATGACCATCTATGGCCATCAGTGACCATCAGTGACCATCAATGAGTAATGGACATCAGTGACCATCAATGACCATCAGTGACCATCAATGACCATCAATGAAAATGAATGACCATCATTGACCATCAACGACCATCAATCACCATCAGTGACTATCACTGACCATCAGTGAACATCAATGACCATAAACGACCATCAATGGTCATCAATAGCCATCAATGGCCATCATGGACTATCAGTGACCATCAACGTTTAATGGCCATCAGTGACCATCAATGACCGTCAGTGACCATAAGTGACCATAAACGCCATCAATGACCATGAATGACCATCGGTGTCCATCAGTGTCCATCAGTGATCATCAGTTACCATCAATGACCATCAAAGACCATCAGGGACAATCAATCATTATCAGTGACCATCAATGACCATCATTGACCATCAGTGACCATCAGTGACCATCAATGGCCATCAGTGATCATCAGTGACCGTTGATGACCATCTATGCCCATCAGTGACCATCAGTGACCAAAAGTGGTCATCAGTGACCAGAAATGACCATCAATGATTAATGACCATTATTGAACATCAAAGACCATCAGTGACCAACAATGGCCATCAGTGACCATCAGTGACCATCAGTGACCATCAATGATTAATGGCCATCAGTGACCATCAGTGACCAAAAGTGGCCATCAGTGACCATCAATGACCATCAGTGACCATCAATGTCCATCAGTGACCATCAATGACCATCAATGACCATCAGTGACCATAAATGGCGATCAGTGATCATCAATGAACATTAGTGACTGTTGATGACCATCTATGGCCATCAGTGACCATCAGTAACCATCAGTGACCATCAAGGACCATATACGACCATCAATGATCATCAATGGCCATCAATGGCTATTAGTGACCATCAGTGACCATCAATGATTAATGGCCATCAGGGACCCTCAATGAGAGTCAGTGACAACCAGAGTCCATCAATGGCCATCAATGACCATGAATGACCATCAGTGACAATCAGTGTCCATCAGTGATCATCAGTTACCATCAGTGACCATCAATGACCATCAGGGACCATCAATCACCATCAGTGAACATCAATGACCATCAATGAACATCAGTGAAAATCAGTGACATTCAATGACCATCAATGACTATCAGCGACCATCAATGACCATCAGTGACCGTTGGTGACCATCTATGGCCATCAGTGGCCATCAGTGACCATCAATGAGTAATGGACATCAGTGACCATCAATGACCATCAGTGACCATCAATGATCATCAATGACCATCAGTGACCATCTGTGACCATCAATGATTAATGTCCATCAGTGACTATCAAAGACCGTCAGTGACCATCAGTGGCCATCGATGGCCATCAATGACCATAGATGGCCATCAGTGACCATCAATGTCCATCAGTGACCATCAGTGACCATCAGTGACCATCAATGATTAATGGCCATCAGTTACAATCAATGACCGTCAGTGACCATCAGTGACCATCAATGGCCATCAATGACCATCAATGAAAATCAGTGACTGTAATGACCATCAGTGACCATCAATGTCCATCAGTGATCATCAATGACCATCAATGACCATCAGTGACCATAAATGGCGATCAGTCACCATCAATGACCATCAGTGACCGTTGATGATCATCTATGGCCATCAGTGACCATCAGTGACCATCAGTAACCATCAGTGACCATCAATGACCATATACGACCATCAATGATCCTCAATGGCCATCAATGGCCATCAGTGACCATCAGTGAACATCAATGATTAATGGCCATCAGTGACCCTCAATGACAGTCAGTGACCATCAGAGTCCATCAATGGCCATCAATGACCATGAATGACCATCAGTCACCATCAGTGTCCATCAGTGATCATCAGTTACCATCAATGACCATCAATGAACATCAGTGAAAATCAGTGACATTCAATGACCATCAATGACTATCAGTGACCAACAGTGAACCTCGATGACCATCAGTGACCATCAATGGACATCAGTGACCATCATGACCATCAATGATTAATGGCTATTAGTGACCACCAATGACCATCAGTGAACATCAGTGACCATCAATGACCATCAATGAAATTCAGTGACCGTCAATGACCATCAGCGACCATCAGTGACCATCAGGGGCAATCAACAATCATCGATGGCCATCAATGGCCATCAGTGACCATCAGCAAACTTCAGTGACCATCAGTGACCATCAACGATGATCTATGACCATCAATGGTCATCAGTGATCATCAGTGAATATCAGTGACCATCAATAGACATCAGTGACCATCAATGACCATCAGTGACCATCAATGATCATCAATGACCATCAGTGACCATCAGTGACCATCAACGACCATCAATCACCATCAGTGACTATCAGTGGCCATCAGTGAACATCAATGACCATAAACGACCATCAATTGTCATCAATGGCCATCAATGGCCATCAGTGACCATCAGTGAACATCAATGATTAATGGCCATCAGTGACCCTCAATGACAGTCAGTGACCATCAGAGTCCATCAATGGCCATCAATGACCATGAATGAACATCAGTAACCATCAGGGTCCATCAGTGATCATCAGTTACCATCAATGACCATCAATGACCATCAGGGACCATCAATCACCATCAGTGAACATCAATGACCATCAATGAACATCCGTAAAAATCAGTGATATTCAATGACCATCAATGACTATCAGTGACTGTCAGTGAACATCGATGACCATCAGTGACCATCAATGGCCATCAGTGACCATCATGACCATCAATGATTAATGGATATTAGTGACCATCAATGACCATCAGTGATCATCAGTGACCATCAATGACCATCAATGAAATTCAGTGACCGTCAATGACCATCAGTGACCATCAGTGACCATCAACGATCATCGATGGCCATCAATGGCCATCAGTGACTGTAATGACAATCAGTGACCATAAATGACCTTCAGTGACCGTTAATGACAATCAGTAACCATCAATGACCATCAGTGACCGTTGATGACCATCTATGTCCATCCGTGACCATCAGTGACCATCAATATGTAATGGCCATCAGTGATCATCAATGACCATCAGTGACCGTTGATGACCATCTATGGCCATCAGTGACCATCAGTAACCATCAGTGACCATCAATGACCATATACGACCATCAATGATCATCAATGGCCATCAATGGCCATCAGTGACCATCAGTGAACATCAATGATTAATGGCCATCAGTGACCCTCAATGACAGTCAGTGACCATCAGAGTCCATCAGTGGCCATCAATGACCATGAATGAACATCAGTAACCATCAGGGTCCATCAGTGATCATCAGTTACCATCAATGACCATCAATGACCATCAGGGACCATCAATCACCATCAGTGAACATCAATGACCATCAATGAACATCCGTAAAAATCAGTGATATTCAATGACCATCAATGACTATCAGTGACTGTCAGTGAACATCGATGACCATCAGTGACCATCAATGGCCATCAGTGACCATCATGACCATCAATGATTAATGGCTATTAGTGACCATCAATGACCATCAGTGATCATCAGTGACCATCAATGACCATCAATGAAATTCAGTGACCGTCAATGACCATCAGTGACCATCAGTGACCATCAACGATCATCGATGGCCATCAATGGCCATCAGTGACCATCAGCAAACTTCAGTGACCATCAGTGACCATCAACGATGATCTATGACCATCAATGGCCATCAGTGATCATCAGTGAATATCAGTGACCATCAATAGACATCAGTGACCATCGATGACCATCAGTAATCATAACGGACCATCAGTGACCATTAATGGCCATCAGTGACCATCAATGGCCATCAGTGACCATCAGTGACCATCAATGATTAATCGCCATAAATGATCATCAAAGACCGTCAGTGACCATCAGTGGCAATCGATGGCCATCAGTGACCATCAATGGCCATCAGTGACCATCAATGTCCATCAGTGACCATCAGTGACCATCAGTGACCATCAATGATTAATGGCCATCAGTTACAATCAATGACCGTCAGTGACTATCAGCGACCATCAATGGCCATCAATGACCATCAGTGACCATCAATGATTAATGTCCATCAGTGACTATCTAAGACCGTCAGTGACCATCAGTGGCCATCGATGGCCATCAATGACCATAGATGGCCATCAGTGACCATCAATGTCCATCAGTGACCATCAGTGACCATCATTGACCATCAATGATTAATGGCCATCAGTTACAATCAATGACCGTCATTGACCATCAGTGACCATCAATGGCCATCAATGACGATCAATGAAAATCAGTGACTCTAATGACAATCAGTGACCATCAATGTCCATCAGTGACCATCAATGACCATCAATGACCATCAGGGACCAGCAATCACTATCAGTGAACATCAATGACCATCAATGAACATCAGTGAAAATCAGTGACATTCAATGACCATCAATGACTATCAGTGACCAACAGTGAACCTCGATGACCATCAGTGACCATCAATGGACATCAGTGACCATCATGACCATCAATGATTAATGGCTATTAGTGACCACCAATGACCATCAGTGAACATCAGTGACCATCAATGACCATCAATGAAATTCAGTGACCGTCAATGACCATCAGTGCCCATCAGTGACCATCAGTGACAATCAACGATCATCGATGGCCATCAATGGCCATCAGTGACCATCAGCAAACTTCAGTGACCATCAGTGACCATCAACGATGATCTATGACCATCAATGGCCATCAGTGATCATCAGTGAATATCAGTGACCATCAATAGACATCAGTGACCATCGATGACCATCAGTGATCATAACGGACCATCAGTGACCATTAATGGCCATCAGTGACCATCAATGGCCATCAGTGACCATCAGTGACCATCAATGATTAATCGCCATCAATGATCATCAAAGACCGTCAGTGACCATCAGTGGCCATCGTTGGCCATCAATGACCATCAATGGCCATCAGTGACCATCCGTGACCATCAGTGACCATCAGTGACCATCAGTGAATATCAGTGACAATAAATGGCGATCAGTGACCATCAATGACCATCAGTGACCGTTGATGACCATCTATGGCCATCAGTGACCATCAGTAACCATCAGTGACCATCAAGGACCATGTACGACCATCAATGATCATCAATGGCCATCAATGGCCATTAGTGACCATCAGTGACCATCAATGATTAATGGCCATTAGTGACCCTCAATGACAGTCAGTGACCATCAGAGTCCATCAATGGCCATCAATGACCATGAATGACCATCAGTGACCATCAGTGTCCATCAGTGATCATCAGTTACCATCAATGACCATCAATGACCATCAGGGACCATCAATCACCATCAGTGACCATCAATGACCATCAATGAACATCAGTGAAAATCAGTGACATTCAATGACCATCAATGACTATCAGTGACCCTCAGTGACCATCGATGACCATCAGTGACCATCAATGGCCATCAGTGACCATCAGTGACCATCAATGATTAATGGCTATTAGTGACCATCACTGACCATCAGTGACCATCAATGACCATCAATGAAATTCAGTGACCGTCAATGACCATCAGTGACCATCAGTGACCATCAGTGACCATCAACAATCATCGATGCCGTCAATGGCTATCAGGGATTGTTAATGACCATCAGTGACCATCAATGACCATCAGTGACCGTTGGTGACCATCTATGGCCATCAGTGGCGATCAGTGACCATCAATGAGTAATGGCCATCAATGACAATCAATGACCATCAGTGACCATCAATGACCATCAATCACCATCAGTGACTATCAGTGACCATCAGTGAACATCAATGACCATAAACGACCTTCAATGGTCATCAATGGCCATCAATGGCCTTCAGTGACCATAAGTGACCGTAATCGCCATCAATGACCATGAATGACCATCGGTGTCCATCAGTGTCCATCAGTGATCATCAGTTACCATCAATGACCATCAAAGACCATCAGGGACAATCAATCATTATCAGTGACCGTCAATGACCATGAACGACCATCAGTGACCATCAGTGAACATCAATGGGCATCAGTGATCATCAGTGACCGTTGATGACCATCTATGCCCATCAGTGACCATCAGTGACCAAAAGTGGTCATCAGTGACCAGAAATGACCATCCATGATTAATGACCATTATTGAACATCAAAGACCATCAGTGACCATCAATGGCCATCAATGACGATCAATGAAAATCAGTGACTGTAATGACCATCAGTGACCATAAATGACCATCAGTGACCGTTAATGACCATCAGTGACCATCAATGACCATCAGTGACCGTTGATGACCATCTATGGCCATCAGTGACCATCCGTGACCATCAATGAGTAATGGCCATCAGTGACCACCAATGACCATCAGTGACCATCAATAGCCATCAATGAGAATCAATGACCATCAATGACCATCAACGACCATCAATAACCATCAGTGAATATCAGTAACCATCAGTGACCAGCAATGGCCATCAGTGACCATCGATGACAATCAGTGACAATAACTGACCATCAGTGACCATCAATGGCCATCAGTGACCATCAATGGCCATCAGTGACCATCAGTGACCATCAGTGACCATCAATGATTAATGGCCATCAGTTACAATCAATGACCGTCAGTGACCATCAGTGACCATCAATGGCCATCAATGAACATCAATGAAAATCAGTGACTGTAATGATCATCAGTGACCAACAATGTCCATCAGTGACCATCTATGACCATCAATGACCATCAGTGACCATAAATGGCGATCAGTGACCATCAATGACCATCAGTGACTGTTGATGACCATCTTTGGCCATCAGTGACCATCAGTAAATATCAGTGAACTTCAAGGATCATATACGACAATCAATAGTCATCAATGGCCATCAATGGCCATCATGGACAATCAGTGACCCTCAATGATCATCAATGACCATCAGTGATCGTTCATGACCATCTATGGCCATCAGTGACCATCAGTAACCATCAGTGACCGTTAATGACCATATACGACCATCAATGATCATCAATGGCCATCAATGGCCATCAGTGACCATCAGTGACCATCAATGATTAATGGCCATCAGTGACCCTCAATGACAGTCAGTGACCATCAGAGTCCATCAATGGCCATCGATGACCATGAATGACCATCAGTGACCATCAGTGTCCATCAGTGATCACCAGTTACCATCAATGACCATCAATGACCATCAGGGACCATCAATCACCATCAGTGAACATCAATGACCATCAATGAACATCAGTGAAAATCAGTGACCTTCAATGACCATCAATGACTATCAGTGACCCTCAGTGACCATCGATGACCATCAGTGACCATCAATGGCCATCAGTGACCATCAGTGACCATCAATGATTAATGGCTATTAGTGACCATCACTGACCATCAGTGACCATCAATGACCATCAATGAAATTCAGTGACCGTCAATGACCATCAGTGACCATCAGTGACCATCAGTGACCATCAACGATCATCGATGCCGTCAATGGCTATCAGTGATTGTTAATGACCATCAGTGACCATCAATGACTATCAGTGACCGTTGGTGACCATCTATGGCCATCAGTGGCCATCAGTGACCATCAATGAGTAATGGCCATCAGTGACCATCAATGACCATCAGTGACCATCAATGAACATCAATGACAATCAATGACCATCAGTGACCATCAATGACCATCAATCACCATCAGTGACTATCAGTGACCATCAGTGAACATCAATGACCATAAACGACCATCAATGGTCATCAATGGCCATCAATGGCCATCAGTGACCATCAGTGACCATCAATGATTAATGGCCATCAGTGACCATCAATGACCCTCAGTGACCTTAAGTGACCGTAATCGCCATCAATGACCATGAATGACCATCGGTGTCCATCAGTGTCCATCAGTGATCATCAGTTACCATCAATGACCATCAAAGACCATCAGGGACAATCAATCATTATCAGTGACCATCAACGACCATGAACGACCATCAGTGACCATCAGTGAACATCAATGGCCATCAGTGATCATCAGTGACCGTTGATGACCATCTATGCCCATAAGTGACCATCAGTGAACAAAAGTGGTCATCAGTGACTAGAAATGACCATCAATGATTAATGACCATTATTGAACATCAAAGACCATCAGTGACCATCAATGGCCATCAATGACCATCAATGAAAATCAGTGACTGTAATGACCATCAGTGAACATAAATGACCATCAGTGACCGTTAATGACCATCAGTGACCATCAATGACCATCAGTGACAATCAGTGAACATCGATGACCATCCGTGAGCATAAATGGCCAGCAGTGACCATAAGTGACCATCAATGATTAATGGCTATTAGTGACCATCAATGACCATCAGTGAACATCAGTGACCATCAACGATCATCGATGGCCATCAATGGCCATCAGTGACCATCAGCAAATTTCAGCGACCATCAGTGACCATCAGTGACCATCAACGATGATCTATGGCCATCAATGGCCATCAGTGACCATCAGTGAATATCAGTGACCATCAATAGACATCAGTGACCATCGATGAACATCAGTGACCATAACTGATCATCAGTGACCATCAATGGCCATCAGTGACCATCAATGGCCATCAGTGGCCATCAGTGACCATCAATGATTAATCGACATCAGTGACCATCAAAGACCTTCAGTGACCATCAGTGGCCATCTATGGCCATCAATGACCATCAATGGCCATCAGTGACCATCAATGTCCATCAGTGACCATCAGTGACCATCAGTGACCATCAATGATTAATGGCCATCAGTTACAATCAATGACCGTCAGTGACCATCAGTGACCATCAATGGCCATCAATGACCATCAATGAAAATCAGTGACTGTAATGACCATCAGTGACCATCAATGTCCATCAGTGACCATCAATGACCATCAGTGACCATAAATGGCGATCAGTGACCATCAATGACCATCAGTGAACGTTGATGACCATCTATGGCCATCAGTGACCATCAGTAACCATCAGTGACCATCAAGGACCTTATACGACCATCAATGATCATCAATGGCCATCAATGGCCATCAGTGACCATCAGTGACCATCAATGATTAATGGCCATCAGTGACCCTCAATGACAGTCAGTGACCATCAGAGTCCATCAATGGCCATCAATGACCATGAATGACCATCAGTGACCATCAGTGTCCATCAGTGATCATCAGTTACCATCAATGACCATCAATGACCATCAGGGACCATCAATCACCATCAGTCAACATCAATGACCATCAATGAACATCAGTGAAAATCAGTGACATTCAATGACCATCAATGACTATCAGTGACCGTCAGTGACCATCGATGACCATCAGTGACCATCAATGGCCATCAGTGACCATCAGTGACCATCAATGATTAATGGCTATTAGTGACCATCACTGACCATCAGTGACCATCAATGACCATCAATGAAATTCAGTGACCGTCAATGACCATCAGTGACCATCAGTGACCATCAGTGACCATCAACGATCATCGATGCCGTCAATGGCTATCAGTGATTGTTAATGACCATCAGTGACCATCAATGACCATCAGTGACCGTTGGTGACCATCTATGGCCATCAGTGACCATCAATGAGTAATGGCCATCAGTGACCATCAATGACCATCAGTGACCATCAATGACCATCAATGACAATCAATGACCATCAGTGACCATCAATGACCATCAATCACCATCAGTGACTATCAGTGACCATCAGTGAACATCAATGATCATAAACGACCTTCAATAGTCATCAATGGCCATCAATGGCCATCAGTGACCATCAGTGACCATCAATGATTAATGGCCATCAGTGACCATCAATGACCCTCAGTGACCATAAGTGACCGTAATCGCCATCAATGACCATGAATGACCATCGGTGTCCATCAGTGTCCATCAGTGATCATCAGTTACCATCAATGACCATCAAAGACCATCAGGGACAATCAATCATTATCAGTGACCATCAATGACCATGAACGACCATCAGTGACCATCAGTGAACATCAATGGTCATCAGTGATCATCAGTGACCGTTGATGACCATCTATGTCCATTCGTGACCATCAGTGACCATCAATGAGTAATGGCCATCAGTGACCATCAATGACCATCAGTGACCGTTGATGACCATCTATGGCCATCAGTGACTATCAGTAACCATCAGTGGCCATCAATGACCATATACGACCATCAATGATCATCAATGGCCATCAATGGCCATCAGTGACCTTCAGTGAACATCAATGATTAATGGCCATCAGTGACCCTCAATGACAGTCAGTGACCATCAGAGTCCATCAATGGCCATCCATGACCATGAATGAACATCAGTCACCATCAGGGTCCATCAGTGATCATCAGTTACCATCAATGACCATCAATGACCATCAGGGACCATCAATCACCATCAGTGAATATCAATGACCATCAATGAACATCAGTGAAAATCAGTGATATTCAATGACCATCAATGACTATCAGTGACCATCAGTGAACATCGACGACCATCAGTGACCATCAATGGCCATCAGTGACCATCCGTGACCATCAATGATTAATGGCTATTAGTGACCATCAATGACCATCAGTGATCATCAGTGACCATCAATGACCATCAATGAAATTCAGTGACCGTCAATGACCATCAGTGACAATCAGTGACCATCAACGATCATCGATGGCCATCAATGGCCATCAGTGACCATCAGCAAACTTCAGCGACAATCAGTGACCATCAGTGACCATCAACGATGATCTATGGCCATCAATGGCCATCAGTGACCATCAGTGAATATCAGTGACCATCAATAGACATCAGTGACCATCAATGGCCATCAATGACCATCAATGGCAATCAGTGACCATCAGTGACCATGAATGATTAATTGACATCAGTGAACATCAAAGACCGTCAGTGACCATCAGTGGCCATCTATGGCCATCAATGACCATCAATGGCCATCAGTGACCATCAATGTCCATCAGTGACCATCAGTGACCATCAGTGACCATCAATGATTAATGGCCATCAGTTACAATCAATGACCGTCAGTGACCATCAGTGACCATCAATGGCCATCAATGACCATCAATGAAAATCAGTTACTGTAATGACCATCAGTGACCATCAATGCCATCAGTGATCATCAATGACCATCAATGACCATCAGTGACCATAAATGGCGATCAGTGACCATCAATGACCATCAGTGACCGTTGATGACCATCTATGGCCATCAGTGACCATCAGTAACCATCAGTGACCATCAAGGACCATATACGACCATCAATGATCCTCAATGGCCATCAATGGCCATCAGTGACCAGCAGTGAACATCAATGATTAATGGCCATCAGTGACCCTCAATGACAGTCAGTGACCATCAGAGTCCATCAATGGCCATCAATGACCATGAATGACCATCAGTCACCATCAGTGTCCATCAGTGATCATCAGTTACCATCAATGACCATCAATGACCATCAGGGACCAGCAATCACTATCAGTGAACATCAATGACCATCAATGAACATCAGTGAAAATCAGTGACATTCAATGACCATCAATGACTATCAGTGACCAACAGTGAACCTCGATGACCATCAGTGACCATCAATGGCCATCAGTGACCATCATGACCATCAATGATTAATGGCTATTAGTGACCACCAATGACCATCAGTGAACATCAGTGACCATCAATGACCATCAATGAAATTCAGTGACCGTCAATGACCATCAGTGAACATCAGTGACAATCAGTGACAATCAACGACCATCGATGGCCATCGATGGCCATCAGTGACCATCAGCAAACTTCAGTGACCATCAGTGACCATCAACGATGATCTATGACCATCAATGGCCATCAGTGATCATCAGTGAATATCAGTGACCATCAATAGACATCAGTGACCATCGATGACCATCAGTGATCATAACGGACCATCAGTGACCATTAATGGCCATCAGTGACCATCAATGGCCATCAGTGACCATCAGTGACCATCAATGATTAATCGCCATCAATGATCATCAAAGACCGTCAGTGACCATCAGTGGCCATCGTTGGCCATCAGTGAATATCAATGACCATCAGTGACCATCAATGACCATCAATGACAATCAATGACCATCAGTGACCATCAACGACCATCAGTCACCTTCAGTGACTATCAGTGACCATCAGTGAACATCAATGACCATAAACGACCATCAATGGTCATCAATGGCCATCAATGGCCATCAGTGACCATCAGTGACCATCAATGATTAATGGCCATCAGTGACCATCAATGACCCTCAGTGACCATAAGTGACCGTAATCGCCATCAATGACCATGAATGACCATCGTGTCCATCAGTGTCCATCAGTGATCATCAGTTACCATCAATGACCATCAAAGACCATCAGG
Source organism: Sylvia atricapilla (assembly GCF_009819655.1). Lineage (NCBI taxonomy): Eukaryota > Metazoa > Chordata > Aves > Passeriformes > Sylviidae > Sylvia > Sylvia atricapilla. The sequence continues at coordinate 13,174 of NW_027077057.1, read as the reverse complement.
GACAATCAATCATTATCAGTGACCATCAATGACCATGAACGACCATCAGTGACCATCAGCGAACATCAATGGCCATCAGTGATCATCAGTGACCGTTGATGACCATCTATGCCCATCAGTGACCATCAGTGACCAAAAGTGGTCATCAGTGACCAGAAATGACCATCAATGATTAATGACCATTATTGAACATCAAAGACCATCAGTGACCATCAATGGCCATCAATGACCATCAATGAAAATCAGTGACTGTAATGACCATCAGTGAACATAAATGACCATCAGTGACCGTTAATGACCATCAGTGACCATCAATGACCATCAGTGACCGTTGATGACCATCTATGGCCATCAGTGACCCTCAGTGACCATCATAGAGTAATAGCCATCAGTGACCACCAATGACCATCAGTGACAATCAATGGCCGTCAATGACCATCAGTGACCATCAATGACCATCAACGACCATCAATAACCATCAGTGACTATCAGTAATCATCAGTGACCATCAATGGCCATCAGTGACCATCAGTGACCATCAATGATTAATGGCTCTTGGTGACCATCAATGACAGTCAGTGACCATCAGTGACCATCAATGGCCATCAATAGCCATGAATGACCATCAGTGACTATCAGTGACCATCAATGACCATCAATGAAATTCGGTGACCGTCAATGACCATCAGTGACCATCAGTGACCATCAGTGACCATCAACGATCATCGATGGCCCTCAATGGCCATCAGTGACCATCAGCGAACTTCAGTGACCATCAGTGAACATCAATGATGATCTATGGCCATCAATGGCCATCAGTGACCATCAGTGAATATCAGTGACCATCAATGGACATCAGTGACCATCGATGACCATCAGTGACCATAACTGACCATCAGTGACCTTCAATGGCCATCAGTGACCATCAATGTCCATCAGTGACCATCAATGACCATCAGTGAACATAAATGGCGATCAATGACCATCAATGACCATCAGTGACCGTTGATGACCATCTATGGCCATCAGTGACCATCAGTAAACATCAGTGACCCTCAAGGACCATATACGACCATCAATGATCATCAATGGCCATCAATGGCCATCAGTGACCATCAGTGACCATCAATGATTAATGGCCATCAGCGACCCTCAATGACAGTCAGTGACCATCAGAGTCCATCAATGGCCATCAATGACCATGAATGACCATCAGTGACCATCAGTGTCCATCAGTGATCATCAGTTACACTCAATGACCATCAATGACCATCAGGGACCATCAATCACCATCAGTGACCATCAGTGACCATCAATGAACATCAGTGAAAATCAGTGACCTTCAATGACCATCAATGACTATCAGTGACCATCAGTGACCATCGATGACCATCAGTGACCATCAATGGCCATCAGTGACCATCAGTGACCATCAATGATTAATGGCTATTAGTGACCATCACTGACCATCAGTGACCATCAATGATCATCAACGAAATTCAGTGACCGTCAGTGACCATCAGTGACCATCAGTGACCATCAGTGACCATCAACGATCATCGATGCCATCAATGGCCATCAGTGACAGTTAATGACCATCCGTGACCATCAATGACCATCAGTGACAGTTGATGACCATCTATGGCCATCAGTGACCATCAGTGACCATCAAGGAGTAATGGACATCAGTGACCATCAATGACCATCAGTGACCATCAATGACCATCAATGACAATCAATGACCATCATTGACCATCAACGACCATCAATCACCATCAGTGACTATCACTGACCATCAGTGAACATCAATGACCATAAACGACCATCAATGGTCATCAATGGCCATCAATGGCCATCATGGACTATCAGTGACCATCAATGTTTAATGGCCATCAGTGACCATCAATGACCGTCAGTGACCATAAGTGACCATAAACGCCATCAATGACCATGAATGACCATCGGTGTCCATCAGTGTCCATCAGTGATCATCAGTTACCATCACTGACCATCAAAGACCATCAGGGACAATCAATCATTATCAGTGACCATCAATGACCACGAATGACCATCAGTGACCATCAGTGACCATCAATGGCCATCAGTGATCATCAGTGACCGTTGATGACCATCTCTGCCTATCAGTGACCATCAGTGACCAAAAGTGGTCATCAGTGAACAGAAATGACCATCAATGATTAATGACCATTATTGAACATCAAAGACCATCAGTGACCATCAATGGCCATCAAAGACCATCAATGAAAATCAGTGACTGTAATGACCATCAGTGACCATAAATGACCATCAGTGACCGTTAATGACCATCAGTGACCGTTAATGACCATCAGTGATCATCAATGACCATCAATGACCGTTGATGACCATCTATGGCCATCAGTGACCATCACTGACCATCAATGAGTAATGGCCATCAGTGACCACCAATGACCATCAGTGACCATCAATGGCGATCAATGACAATCAATGACCATCAATGACCATCAAAGACCATCAATCACCATCAGTGACTTTCAGTAACCATCAGTGACCTTCAATGGCCATCAGTGACCATCAATGACCATCAGTGACCGTTGATGACCATCAGTGACAATCAATGGCCATCAGTGACCATCAGTGACCATCAATGATTAATGGCTATTAGTGACCATCGATGACAGTCAGTGACCATCAGTGACCATCAATGGCCATCAATGGCCATGAATGACCATCAGTGACCATCAGTAACCATCAATGACCATCAATGAAATTCGGTGACCGTCAATGACCTCAATGACAATCAATGACAATCAATGACCATCAACGACCATCAATCACCATCAGTGACTATCAGTACCATCAGTGAACGTCAATGACCATAAACGACCATCAATGGTCATCAATGGCCATCAGTGACCATCAGTGACCATCAACGATTAATGGCCATAAGTGACCATCAATGACCGTCAGTGACCATAAGTGACCATAAACGCCATCAATGACCATGAATGACCATCGGTGTCCATCAGTGTCCATCAGTGATCATCAGTTACCATCAATGACCATCAAAGACCATCAGGGACAATTAATCATTATCAGTGACCGTCAATGACCATGAATGACCATCAGTGACCATCAGTGAACATCAATGGCCATCAGTGATCATCAGTGACCGTTGACGACCATCTATGCCCATCAGTGACAATCAGTGACCGAAAGAGGTCATCAGTGACCAGAAAGGACCACCCATGATTAATGACCACTATTGAACATCAAAGACCTTCAGTGACCATCAATGACCATCAATGACAATCAATCAACATCAGTGACCATCAGTGACCATCAATGACCATAAACGACCATCAATCATCATCAATGTCCATCAATGACCATCAGTGACCATCAGTGACCATCAATGATTAATGACCATCAGTGACCATCAATGATCATCAATGACCACCAGTGACCATCTATGACCATCAAAGATTAATGGCCATCACAGATCATCAATGACTATCAGTGACTATCAGTAACCATCAGTGACCATCAATGGTGAAAAACGACCATCAATGGTCATCAATGGCCATCAATGGCAAACAGTGACCATCAGTGACCATCAATGACGTTCAGTGACCACAAGTGACCATAATCGCCATCAATGACCATGAATGACCATCAGTGAGAATCAGTGTCCATCAGTGATCATCAGTTACCATCAATGACCATCAATGACCATCAGGGACAATCAATCATTATCAGTGACCATCAATGACCATCAATGACCATCAGTGACCATCAGTGACCATCAATGGCCATCAGTGATCATCAGTGACCGTTGATGACCATCTATGCCCATCAGTGACCATCAGTGACCAAAAGTGGTCATCAGTGACCAGAAATGACCATCAATGATTAATGACCATTATTGAACATCAAAGACCATCAGTGACCATCAATGGCCATCAGTGACCATCAGTGTCCATCAGTGATCATCAGTTACCATAAATGACCATCAATGACCATATACGACCGTCAATGATCATCAATGGCCATCAATGGCCATCAGTGACCATCAGTGAACATCAATGATTAATGGCCATCAGTGACCCTCAATGACAGTCAGTGACCATCAGAGTCCATCAATGGCCATCGATGACCATGAATGACCATCAGTCACCATCAGGGTCCATCAGTGATCATCAGTTACCATCAATGACCATCAATGACCATCAGGGACCAGCAATCACCATCAGTGAACATCAATGACCATCAATGAACATCAGTGAAAATCAGTGACATTCAATGACCATCAATGACTATCAGTGACCGTCAGTGACCATCGATGACCATCAGTGACCATCAATGGCCATCAGTGACCATCAGTGACCATCAATGATTAATGGCTATTAGTGACCATCACTGACCATCAGTGACCATCAATGACCATCAATGAAATTCAGTGACCGTCAATGACCATCAGTGACCATCAGTGACCATCAGTGACCATCAACGATCATCGATGCCGTCAATGGCTATCAGTGATTGTTAATGACCATCAGTGACCATCAATGACCATCAGTGACCGTTGGTGACCATCTATGGCCATCAGTGACCATCAATGAGTAATGGCCATCAGTGACGATCAATGACCATCAGTGACCATCAATGACCATCAATGACAATCAATGACCATCAGTGACCATCAATGACCATCAATCACCATCAGTGACTATCAGTGACCATCAGTGAATATCAATGACCATAAACGACCATCAATAGTCATCAATGGCCATCAATGGCCATCAGTGACCATCAGTGACCATCAATGATTAATGGCCATCAGTGACTATCAATGACCCTCAGTGACCATAAGTGACCGTAATCGCCATCAATGACCATGAATGACCATCGGTGTCCATCAGTGTCCATCAGTGATCATCAGTTACCATCAATGACCATCAAAGACCATCAGGGACAATCAATCATTATCAGTGACCATCAATGACCATGAACGACCATCAGTGACCATCAGTGAACATCAATGGGCATCAGTGATCATCAGTGACCGTTGATGACCATCTATGTCCATTCGTGTCCATCAGTGACCATCAATGAGTAATGGCCATCAGTGACCATCAATGACCATCAGTGACCGTTGATGACCATCTATGGCCATCAGTGACTATCAGTAACCATCAGTGGCCATCAATGACCATATACGACCATCAATGATCATCAATGGCCATCAATGGCCATCAGTGACCTTCAGTGAACATCAATGATTAATGGCCATCAGTGACCCTCAATGACAGTCAGTGACCATCAGAGTCCATCAATGGCCATCAATGACCATGAATGAACATCAGTCACCATCAGGGTCCATCAGTGATCATCAGTTACCATCAATGACCATCAATGACCATCAGGGACCATCAATCACCATCAGTGAATATCAATGACCATCAATGAACATCAGTGAAAATCAGTGATATTCAATGACCATCAATGACTATCAGTGACCAACAGTGAACATCGACGCCCATCAGTGACCATCAATGGCCATCAGTGACCATCCGTGACCATCAATGATTAATGGCTATTAGTGACCATCAATGACCATCAGTGATCATCAGTGACCATCAATGACCATCAATGAAATTCAGTGACCGTCAATGACCATCAGTGACCATCAGTGACCATCAACGATCATCGATGGCCATCAATGGCCATCAGTGACCATCAGCAAACTTCAGCGACCATCAGTGACCATCAGTGACCATCAACGATGATCTATGGCCATCAATGGCCATCAGTGACCATCAGTGAATATCAGTGACCATCAATAGACATCAGTGACCATCAATGGCCATCAGTGACCATCAATGGCAATCAGTGACCATCAGTGACCATGAATGATTAATTGACATCAGTGAACATCAAAGACCGTCAGTGACCATCAGTGGCCATCTATGGCCATCAATGACCATCAATGGCCATCAGTGACCATCAGTGACCATCAGTGACCATCACTGATTAATGGCGATCAGTTACAATCAATGACCGTCAGTGACCATCAGTGACCATCAATGGCCATCAATGACCATCAATGAAAATCAGTTACTGTAATGACCATCAGTGACCATCAATGTCCATCAGTGATCATCAATGACCATCAATGACCATCAGTGACCATAAATGGCGATCAGTGACCATCAATGACCATCAGTGACCGTTGATGACCATCTATTGCCATCAGTGACCATCAGTAACCATCAGTGACCATCAAGGACCATATACGACCATCAATGGTCATCAATGGCCATCAATGGCTATCATGGACAATCAGTGACCCTCAATGATCATCAATGACCATCAGTGACCGTTGATGACCATCTATGGCCATCAGTGACCATCAGTAACCATCAGTGACCGTCAATGACCATATACGACCATCAATGATCATCAATGGCCATCAATGGCCATCAGTGACCATCAGTGACCATCAATGATTAATGGCCATCAGTGACCCTCAATGACAGTCAGTGACCATCAGAGTCCATCAATGGCCATCGCTGACCATGAATGACCATCAGTGACCATCAGTGTCCATCAGTGATCATCAGTTACCATCAATGACCATCAATGAACATCAAGGACCATCAATCAACATCAGTGACCATCAATGGCCATCAATGAACATCAGTGAAAATCAGTGACATTCAATGACCATCAATGACTATCAGTGACCATCAGTGACCATCAATGGCCATCAGTGACCATCAATGACCATCAGTGACCGTTGATGACCATCAGTGACCACCAATGGCCATCAGTGACCATCAGTGACCATCAGTGACCATCAGTGACCATCAGTGACCATCAATGGCCATCAATGGCCATGAATGACCATCAGTGACCATCAGTGACCATCAATGACCATCAATGAAATTCAGTGACCGTCAATGACCATCAGTGACCATCAGTGACCATCAGTGACCATCAGTGACCATCAACGATCATCGATGGCCATCAATGGCCATCAGTGACCATCAGCGAACTTCAGTGACCATCAGTGACCATCAACGATGATCTATGGCCATCAAGGGCCATCAGTGACCATCAGTGAACATCAGTGACCATCAATGGACATCAGTGACCATCGATGACTATCAGTGACCAACACTGACCATCAGTGACCATCAGTGACCATCAGTGACCATCAATGATTAATGTCCATCAGTGACTATCAAAGACTGTCAGTGACCATCAGAGGCCATCGATGGCCATCAATGACCATAGATGGCCATCAGTGACCATCAATGTCCATCAGTGACCATCAGTGACCATCAGTGACCATCAATGATTAATGGCCATCAGTTACAATCAATGACCGTCAGTGACCATCAGTGACCATCAATGGCCATCAATGACCATCAATGAAAATCAGTGACTGTAATGACCATCAGTGACCATCAATGTCCATCAGTGACCATCAATGACCATCAATGACCATCAGTGACCATAAATGGCGATCAGTGACCATCAATGACCATCAGTGACCCTCAATGATCATCTATGGCCATCAGTGACCATCAGTGACCATCAGTAACCATCAGTGACCATCAATGACCATATACGACCATCAATGATCCTCAATGGCCATCAATGGCCATCAGTGACCATCAGTGAACATCAATGATTAATGGCCATCAGTGACACTCAATGACAGTCAGTGACCATCAGAGTCCATCAATGGCCATCAATGACCATGAATGACCATCAGTCACCATCAGTGTCCATCAGTGATCATCAGTTACCATCAATGACCATCAATGACCATCAGGGACCAGCAATCACTATCAGTGAACATCAATGACCATCAATGAACATCAGTGAAAATCAGTGACATTCAATGACCATCAATGACTATCAGTGACCAACAGTGAACCTCGATGACCATCAGTGACCATCAATGGCCATCAGTGACCATCATGACCATCAATGATTAATGGCTATTAGTGACCACCAATGACCATCAGTGAACATCAGTGACCATCAATGACCATCAATGAAATTCAGTGACCGTCAATGACCATCAGTGACCATCAGTGACCATCAGTGACAATCAACGATCATCGATGGCCATCAATGGCCATCAGTGATCATCAGCAAACTTCAGTGACCATCAGTGACCATCAACGATGATCTATGACCATCAATGTCCATCAGTGATCATCAGTGAATATCAGTGACCATCAATAGACATCAGTGACCATCGATGACCATCAGTAATCATAACGGACAATCAGTGACCATTAATGGCCATCAGTGACCATCAATGGCCATCAGTGACCATCAGTGACCATCAATGATTAATCGCCATCAATGATCATCAAAGACCGTCAGTGACCATCAGTGGCCATCGTTGGCCATCAATGACCATCAATGGCCATCAGTGACCATCAATGTCCATCAGTGACCATCAGTGACCATCAGTGACCATCAATGATTAATGGCCATCAGTTACAATCAATGACCGTCAGTGACTATCAGTGACCATCAATGGCCATCAATGACCAACAATGAAAATCAGTGTCTGTAATGACCATCAGTGACCATCAATGTCCATCAGTGACCATCAATGACCATCAATGACCATCAGTGACCATAAATGGCGATCAGTGACCATCAATGACCATCAGTGACCGTTGATGACCATCTATGGCCATCAGTGACCATCAGTAACCATCAGTGACCATCAAGGACCATATACGACCATCAATGATCATCAATGGCCATCAATGGCCATCAGTGACCATCAGTGACCATCAATGATTAATGGCCATCAGTGACCCTCAATGACAGTCAGTGACCATCAGAGTCCATCAATGGCCATCAATGACCATGAATGACCATCAGTGACCATCAGTGTCCATCAGTGATCATCAGTTACCATCAATGACCATCAATGACCATCAGGGACCATCAATCACCATCAGTAAACATCAATGACCATCAATGAACATCAGTGAAATTCAGTGACATTCAATGACCATCAATGACTATCAGTGACCGTCAGTGACCATCGATGACCATCAGTGACCATCAATGGCCATCAGTGACCATCAGTGACCATCAATGATTAATGGCTATTAGTGACCATCACTGACCATCAGTGACCATCAATGACCATCAATGAAATTCAGTGACCGTCAATGACCATCAGTGACCATCAGTGACCATCAGTGACCATCAACGATCATCGATGCCGTCAATGGCTATCAGTGATTGTTAATGACCATCAGTGACCATCAATGACCATCAGTGACCGTTGGTGACCATCTATGGCCATCAGTGGCCATCAGTGACCATCAATGAGTAATGGCCATCAGTGACGATCAATGACCATCAGTGACCATCAATGACCATCAATGACAATCAATGACCATCAGTGACCATCAATGACCATCAATCACCATCAGTGACTATCAGTGACCATCAGTGAACATCAATGATCATAAACGACCTTCAATAGTCATCAATGGCCATCAATGGCCATCAGTGACCATCAGTGACCATCAATGATTAATGGCCATCAGTGACCATCAATGACCCTCAGTGACCATAAGTGACCGTAATCGCCATCAATGACCATGAATGACCATCGGTGTCCATCAGTGTCCATCAGTGATCATCAGTTACCATCAATGACCATCAAAGACCATCAGGGACAATCAATCATTATCAGTGACCATCAATGACCATGAACGACCATCAGTGACCATCAGTGAACATCAATGGGCATCAGTGATCATCAGTGACCGTTGATGACCATCTATGTCCATTCGTGACCATCAGTGACCATCAATGAGTAATGGCCATCAGTGACCATCAATGACCATCAGTGACCGTTGATGACCATCTATGGCCATCAGTGACTATCAGTAACCATCAGTGGCCATCAATGACCATATACGACCATCAATGATCATCAATGGCCATCAATGGCCATCAGTGACCTTCAGTGAACATCAATGATTAATGGCCATCAGTGACCCTCAATGACAGTCAGTGACCATCAGAGTCCATCAATGGCCATCAATGACCATGAATGAACATCAGTCACCATCAGGGTCCATCAGTGATCATCAGTTACCATCAATGACCATCAATGACCATCAGGGACCATCAATCACCATCAGTGAATATCAATGACCATCAATGAACATCAGTGAAAATCAGTGATATTCAATGACCATCAATGACTATCAGTGACCATCAGTGAACATCGACGACCATCAGTGACCATCAATGGCCATCAGTGACCATCCGTGACCATCAATGATTAATGGCTATTAGTGACCATCAATGACCATCAGTGATCATCAGTGACCATCAATGACCATCAATGAAATTCAGTGACCGTCAATGACCATCAGTGACCATCAGTGACCATCAACGATCATCGATGGCCATCAATGGCCATCAGTGACCATCAGCAAACTTCAGCGACCATCAGTGACCATCAGTGACCATCAACGATGATCTATGGCCATCAATGGCCATCAGTGACCATCAGTGAATATCAGTGACCATCAATAGACATCAGTGACCATCAATGGCCATCAGTGACCATCAATGGCAATCAGTGACCATCAGTGACCATGAATGATTAATTGACATCAGTGAACATCAAAGAGCGTCAGTGACCATCAGTGGCCATCTATGGCCATCAATGACCATCAATGGCCATCAGTGACCATCAATGTCCATCAGTGACCATCAGTGACCATCAGTGACCATCAATGATTAATGGCCATCAGTTACAATCAATGACCGTCAGTGACCATCAGTGACCATCAATGGCCATCAATGACCATCAATAAAAATCAGTGACTGTAATGACCATCAGTGACCATCAATGCCATCAGTGATCATCAATGAACATCAATGACCATCAGTGACCATAAATGGCGATCAGTGACCATCAATGACCATCAGTGACCGTTGATGACCATCTATGGCCATCAGTGACCATCAGTAACCATCAGTGACCATCAAGGACCATATACGACCATCAATGGTCATCAATGGCCATCAATGGCTATCATGGACAATCAGTGACCCTCAATGATCATCAATGACCATCAGTGACCGTTGATGACCATCTATGGCCATCAGTGACCATCAGTAACCATCAGTGACCGTCAATGACCATATACGACCATCAATGATCATCAATGGCCATCAATGGCCATCAGTGACCATCAGTGACCATCAATGATTAATGGCCATCAGTGACCCTCAATGACAGTCAGTGACCATCAGAGTCCATCAATGGCCATCGCTGACCATGAATGACCATCAGTGACCATCAGTGTCCATCAGTGATCATCAGTTACCATCAGTGACCATCAATGAACATCAAGGACCATCAATCAACATCAGTGACCATCAATGGCCATCAATGAACATCAGTGAAAATCAGTGACATTCAATGACCATCAATGACTATCAGTGACCATCAGTGACCATCAATGGCCATCAGTGACCATCAATGACCATCAGTGACCGTTGATGACCATCAGTGACCACCAATGGCCATCAGTGACCATCAGTGACCATCAGTGACCATCAGTGACCATCAATGATTAATGGCTATTAGTGACCATCAATGACAGTCAGTGACCATCAGTGACCATCAATGGCCATCAATGGCCATGAATGACCATCAGTGACCATCAGTGACCATCAATGACCATCAATGAAATTCAGTGACCGTCAATGACCATCAGTGACCATCAGTGACCATCAGTGACCATCAACGATCATCGATGGCCATCAATGGCCATCAGTGACCATCAGCGAACTTCAGTGACCATCAGTGACCATCAACGATGATCTATGGCCATCAAGGGCCATCAGTGACCATCAGTGAACATCAGTGACCATCAATGGACATCAGTGACCATCGATGACTATCAGTGACCAACACTGACCATCAGTGACCATCAGTGACCATCAGTGACCATCAATGATTAATGTCCATCAGTGACTATCAAAGACTGTCAGTGACCATCAGTGGCCATCGATGGCCATCAATGACCATAGATGGCCATCAGTGACCATCAATGTCCATCAGTGACCAGCAGTGACCATCAGTGACCATCAATGATTAATGGCCATCAGTTACAATCAATGACCGTCAGTGACCATCAGTGACCATCAATGGCCATCAATGACCATCAATGAAAATCAGTGACTGTAATGACCATCAGTGACCATCAATGTCCATCAGTGACCATCAATGACCATCAATGACCATCAGTGACCATAAATGGCGATCAGTGACCATCAATGACCATCAGTGACCGTTGATGATCATCTATGGCCATCAGTGACCATCAGTGACCATCAGTAACCATCAGTGACCATCAATGACCATATACGACCATCAATGATCCTCAATGGCCATCAATGGCCATCAGTGACCATCAGTGAACATCAATGATTAATGGCCATCAGTGACCCTCAATGACAGTCAGTGACCATCAGAGTCCATCAATGGCCATCAATGACCATGAATGACCATCAGTCACCATCAGTGTCCATCAGTGATCATCAGTTACCATCAATGACCATCAATGACGATCAGGGACCAGCAATCACTATCAGTGAACATCAATGACCATCAATGAACATCAGTGAAAATCAGTGACATTCAATGACCATCAATGACTATCAGTGACCAACAGTGAACCTCGATGACCATCAGTGACCATCAATGGCCATCAGTGACCATCATGACCATCAATGATTAATGGCTATTAGTGACCACCAATGACCATCAGTGAACATCAGTGACCATCAATGACCATCAATGAAATTCAGTGACCGTCAATGACCATCAGTGAACATCAGTGACCATCAGTGACAATCAACGATCATCGATGGCCATCAATGGCCATCAGTGACCATCAGCAAACTTCAGTGACCATCAGTGACCATCAACGATGATCTATGACCATCAATGGCCATCAGTGATCATCAGTGAATATCAGTGACCATCAATAGACATCAGTGACCATCGATGACCATCAGTGATCATAACGGACCATCAGTGACCATTAATGGCCATCAGTGACCATCAATGGCAATCAGTGACCATCAGTGA
>NW_027077056.1:29990-53075 GCF_009819655.1 Sylvia atricapilla | reverse complement strand
GACCACGTGGTGTCGCTGTGGGAGGCGCTGCGGGCTCAGGTGGCGGCCAGGCGGGAGCGGCTCCGGGCGCACCTGGAGCTGCAGCGGCTCCTGCGCGACCTGGAGCACCTGATGGGCTGGATGGAGGAGATGGAGGTGGGGAAGGGTCTGCGGGGGTTTAAGGGGGGTGGGATCCGGTTTTGGACACCCCCGGCCCTTGGTGACCCCTCCCCGTGTCCCCAGGTGAGGCTGCAGTCGCGGGATTTCGGGCAGCACCTGAGCCAGGTGGACGATCTGCTGCAGATCCACGCGCTGGTCGAGGGGGACGTGGCGGCTCAGGCTGAGAGGGTCCGGAGTGTGGGGGCGGCGGCCGAGCGCTTCCTCGGGGAGGGGGACGGTGAGTGACACCCCCCCAAAACTGGCACCCCCAAAATTGGCACCCCCGGGATGCCCTGGAACCCCCCCAAAGCCAGGGACACCTGAATGCCAGGATCCCAGCGCACCTGAGAGCCCCAAACTGGGACCGACCAGAACCCCAAAACGGACCCCTAAACCTCAAGACCCCCCCAAAACTGAGACCCCCCCCCAAAACACGGGACCCCTGAACCCCGTGACCTCCAAATCCCAGACCCCCAAACTTCGGGGTCTCCCAAATCTTTGCGATCGTTGAATCCCAGATCCTCCCACCCTCAGAAATGAGGATCCCCAAACTCTGCGCTGCTCAACCCTGGGGATTGCACACCCAAACCCTGCCACCCCCGGCGCTGCCCCGAGCCCCGCTGACCCCCTCCGGTGTCCCCAGGGTACCGCCCGTGTCCCCCAGAGCAGCTGCGGGCCCGAGTGGCCGCTCTGGAGCTCCGTTACCGGGGGCTCTCGGCGCTCTCTGCTCAGCGGCGCCTGCGGCTGGAGCGCTCCCGGCGCCTCTGGAAGTTCCTGTGGGACGCGGGCGAGGAGGAAGCCTGGATGAGGGAGCAGGAGCGGCTCCTGCGCTGCCCGGAGCTGGGCCGTGACCTGCCGGGGGCTCTGCGGATGCTCAGCCAGCTCGAAGCCATCCGAGGGGCGCTGGGGACGCGCGCGGCGCCGCTGGAGCAGCTGCTGGAGCGGGGCCGGGAGCTGCTGGCGCAGGGAGAACCCGACGGAGCCTCGGGATCCGCCACGGGAAGCGCAAAACCCGCGGAACCCGCTGCAGGAGCCGCCGCCAAATCCTCGGAACCCCCCACGGGAGCCCCGGAATCCGAGAGCGCATCCCCGAGACCCGCGGAATCCACGCGGGGACTCTCGGCACCGTCCACCGCCGCATCCTCGGAACGCCCCGACGGCTCAGCGGAACTCACCGCGGGACCCCCAGAAACCTCGGAGGGACCCCCGGGCCCCGCTGCCGCCTCCCCGGAGCCCGCGGCAGCCGTGTCCCGCCGGATCCGGGAGCTGCGGTCGCTCTGGGCGGCGCTGCCGGCGCTGGCCGGGGAACGGGAGCGGCGGCTCCGTGCGGCCGCGGGCCGGTTCCAGCTGGACGCGGAGGCCGCCGAGGCCGAGGCTTGGCTGGCGGCCGCCGCCCGGCGCCTGGCGGGGCCGGAGCTCGGGCACGACGAGAGATCGGCGGAGATGCTGGAGCGGCGGCTGCGGGAGCTGCAGGACGAGCTGCGGCGGCGGAAACCGGCGCTGGCGGCGCTGCGGGAACAAGCTCTGCCCGGGGATACCGCCGACGTTCCCGACGCGGTGCCGGGGCTGGCGGAGCGGCTGGAGGAGCTGGAACGGCGGCACCGGGAGCTGGAGGAGCGGGCGGAGCTGCGGCGCCTGGAGCTGCGGGACGCGCTGGGATTGTTCGCGGCGCGCAGCGAGGCCGACGCCTGCGCCCTCTGGGTGGGAGAGAGGGAGCAGTGGCTGCTCTCCATGGAAATTCCCGAGCGGATCGAGGACCTGGAGGTGGTGCAGCAGCGGTGAGCGCCCGTGTAAAATCCCAGCATCGTTCCCGGGAAGTTTTTGAAGTGCCGCGGTTGGGATTCCCTCAGGGATTTTTTTTTTCCCAAGAATACACGGGATCGCCCTGTCATTCCCCTTTTTCCTCAGGAGCTCTGCAGTATTCCCGTTATTCCTGCTTTTCCCAGCGTTCCCTGAATTCCTACCTCCACCACAACATCCCCAAGTGTTCCAGGTGTTCCCGTTTTCCCAGAATTTTCACTTCCAACACAGCCTTCCCTGCACTCTATGAGTTCTCACCTTGACCTGAGGTATTCCCAGCGCTCCCAAAATTCCCACCTCCAACACCGTATTCCCAGTGCTCCCAAAAATTCCCTCAATTCCCACCTCCAGCTCAGTATTCCCGGAACTTGGGGTACTCCCAGGATTTGTGGCATCCCCAGCTCGTTGCTGGAGTTTCCAGCGTTCCCTGAATTCCCGGTATTCCCGGTCATTCCCGGTGCTCCCGCAGGTTCGAGACGCTGGAGCCGGAGCTGGCGGCGCTGGCGGCGCGCGTGGCCTCCGT
This sequence comes from Sylvia atricapilla, assembly GCF_009819655.1. NCBI lineage: Eukaryota > Metazoa > Chordata > Aves > Passeriformes > Sylviidae > Sylvia > Sylvia atricapilla. The sequence goes on along the minus strand of NW_027077056.1, from coordinate 50,614 downwards.
GGGCAGCGTCACCCGGGAGCTGCAGGGATCCGGGGACAGGAACCGGGAGAGCGCCCGGGAAACCTGGGAGCAGCTCCGGGACAGGTGGGGGCGGGCCCGGCGGGAATTCGGGCTGGATCCGGGCAGGGGTGGATTTTCCAGGAGCTCAGGGATGCTCCGGGTGGAAGGAGGTGTTCCAGGCAGGGTTGGGTTTTCCAGACTGGGATGGGTCCTCCAGACTGGGATGGGTTTTCCAGACTGGGATGGATTCTCCGGGCAGTCAGGGATGCTCCAGGGATGCAGGGAAGCGTTTTCCACACCAGGATACGCTGGGAAGGGATGAATTCTCCAGCCTGAGACACTCCAGGGATGGATTCTCGGGGCTGGAACACTCCAGGCAGACAGGGCTGGGTTTTCCAGGATGGAGATGAATTCTCCAGGCAGCTTTGAGGATACTTCGGGCAGTCAGGGATGCTCCAGAGATGCAGGGAGGGATTTTCCGGGCCGGGATGCTCTGGACAGGGGAGGATTCTCCACACTGGGACACTCCAGGGATGGATTTCCAGAGCGGGACGTTCCCCGGCCCCTGTCCCACCGTGCCCCGATCCCGCCCGTGCCAGGTGGGAGCGGTTCCGGGCTCTGGCCGAGAGCAAGAAGGTGGCGCTGACCGCGGCGCTGAACATCCACAATTTCCGCCTGGAATGCCACGAGACGCGGGGCTGGATGCGGGAGAAGACGGCGGCGATCGAGGCCACGCGGGCGCTGGGCCGGGACCTGGCGGGGATCACGGCGCTGCAGGGGAAACTGTCGGGGATGGGGCGAGACCTGGACGCCATCCAGGGAAAGCTGCGGGAGCTGCGGGCCGAGGGCGAGAAGCTGCAGCGGGAGCAGCCGGAACGAGCGGCCGAGATCGGCGAGGGGCTGGCGGCGCTGGAGCACGAGTGGGACGCGCTGCGCCGCTGCCACCGGAGCCGCGAGGAGTCCCTGGGGCAGGCGCGGCGGCTCCAGGGCTTCCTGCGGGACCTGGCGGCGCTCCAGGCCTGGCTGTCCCGCACGCGAGCGGCCGCGGGCTCCGAGGATGTCCCCGCGTCCCTGGCCGAGGCCGAGGGGTCGCTGCGGCAGCACGAAAGCCTCCGCACCGAGATCTCGCACTACGGAGCCGATTACCGGAGCGCCCGCGCCGCCGGCAGGGAGGTGACGCGGGGACAGACGGACGCGCAGAGCCTGTCCCTGCTCCAGCGCCTGGAAGCGCTGGACGCCGACTGGGAAGAGCTGGGCAAGGTGTGGGAGAAGCGGCAGCGGCTCCTGGCCCAGGCTGTGGCCTTCCACGTCTTCCTGCGGGACGCCAAGCAGGTGGAGGGGACGCTGGGGAAGCAGGTGAGGTGGGTCCGGGCAGTGCCGGGGGCTCCGGTGCCGTGCCGGTGCCGATCCCGGTCCCGGTGCGCAGGAACACGCGCTGGCGCACACGGAGATGCCGGACACGGTGCCCGGCGCGGAGGCGGCCGTCAGGAGGCTGGAGGAGTTCCTGGGAGCGCTGGACACCGGCGCCGAGCGCGTCCGGGCGCTCACGGACACCGGGAGGAAACTGCTGGACGAGGGCGGCGTCCACGCCGAAAAGGTGCGGGAGACGGTGGAGTCGGTGGAGAGCAGGTGAGGGAGAACCGCCCCGGTCCCGGCCCCCTGCCATCCCCTGGGAATGGGATCTCTCATCGCTCCCCGCGGCCCCGGCGCAGGCACCAGAAAATCCGGGAATCGGCCCAGGAGCTGCTGGGGCGGCTGCGGGATAACTGGGAGCTGCAGAAGTTCCTGCAGGACGGGCAGGAGGTGAGACGGGACCGGGATTGGGATCGGGATTGGGATCAGGGGTGGGCGGGGTTAGAATGGGGGTGGGATGAAGGTGAGAACTGGGCTGGGGCTGTGGGAGAGCCCCTGATCCATGTCCCTGTCCCTGTCCCCATTCCCGTCCCCGTTCCCAGCTGACGCTGTGGCTGAACGAGAAGCTGCCCGTGGCTCGGGACGTGTCCTACGAGGGCACCCGGGACCTGCAGGGCAAGTGGCAGAAGCACCAGGCCTTCGCCGCCGAGCTGGCGGCCAACCGGGGCTGGCTGGAGGCGCTGGAGAAGGTGGGGACGGGGGAAAACGGGGGGAAAACGGGATCCGGGAAGGGAAAGGTGGGGTATGGGAAGGGGAGAGTCACAAAGTTCCGTGGGTCCAACCTCAGCGGTTCCGTGGGTCCAGCCTCAATAGCTCTGCGGTTCCCCGGGTGAGGTTTCAATGATCTCACCATTCCACGGGTCCAATCTTCACCATTCCGTGGTTCCCATGGAGCCAAATCGTCACAATTATCCCCCAAATTCAGGGCATCAGCCTCCAGAATCCCTGGTGCCCTACACTGACCACCCCACGATGGTTTTGATGATTCCGTGGGTCCAGTTTCACTGATTCCATGACCCCCACGTGTCCAACCTTCACAATCCCGCAACTAAACGGGTCCAACCTTGAACACTGCCCACCCCACGGTTTTTTGGGTCCAACCACGACAGTTCCAGGGTCCAATTTCACTGATTCCATGACCCCCATGTGTCCAACCTCCACAATCCCACATCTAAACGGGTCCAGCTTGGAACAGTGACCACCTCATGATTTTTTGGGTCCAACCAGGACAGTTCCAGGGTCCAGTTTCACTGATCCCATGACCCCTATGTGTCCAACCTCCACAATCCCACAACTAAACGGGTCCAACTTTGAACAGTGACCACCTCATGATTTTTTGGGTCCAACCAGGACAGTTCCAGGGTGTCCCCCGTAACTCCCTGTGGTCATTCCCGTGTCCCGCAGGACGGGGAGCAGCTGGCGCGGGCTCGGCCGGCGCTGGCCGGACAGGTGACCGCTCCGCGGCAGGAGCTGCGGGCGCTCTGGGCGCAGGTGGAGGCGGCGGCGGCCGCCAAAGGCCGAGGTTTGGCCGAGGCGGCGCGGGCCGAGAGCTGTGCCCAGGCCTGTGCCCAGCTCCGCTCGTGGCTGGCCGGGGTCCGCGCACAGCTCCGCTCCGGACACTGCGGCCAGGACCTGACCAGCGTCGGCGTCCTGCTGACCCAGCACCAGGTCGGGGGACACGGGGACACGGGGACGGGGGGGGGGAAACAGGGCTGTAAGGGATGGGGGGAAGGTTTGGGATGTGGGGTTCAGGGTGAAGGTTTGGGGTGTGAAGGTTTTGGGGTGAAGGTTTGGGGTGTGGGGTTCAGGGTGAAGGTTTGGGGTGCTCAGGTTTTGGGGTGAAGGTTTGGGGTGTGGGATTTGGGTGAAGGTTTGGGGTGCTCAGGTTTTGGGGTGGGTTTGGGATGAAGGTTTGGGATACCCAGGTTTTGGGATGAAGGTTTGGGATGCTCAGGTTTGGGGTGAAGGTTTGGGGTGCTCAGGTTTGGGGTGAAGGTTTGGGGTGCTCAGGTTTGGGGTGAAGGTTTGGGGTGCAGGGTTCAGGAGAAGATTTGGGGTGTGGGGTTCGGATGAAGGTTTGGGGTGTGGGGTTTGGGTGAAAGTTTGGGGTGCTCAGGTTTTGGGGTGGGTTTGGGATACCCAGGTTTTGGGGTGAAGGTTTGGGGTGTGGGGTTTGGGTGAAGGTTTGGGGTGTGGGGTTCAGGGGAAGGTTTGGGGTGTGGGTTCGGGAGAAGGTTTGGGGTGCTCAGGTTTTGGGGTGGGTCTGGGATGAAGGTTTGGGATACTCAGGTTTTGGATGCAGGTTTAGGATGCAGGATCTGGGTTCAGATTTTGGATGTAGATTTTAGTCCTCACGTTTGGGAGCACAGTTTTGGGCTGAAGATTCTGGGGTTCAGGTTTTGGGGTGCAGATTTGGGGATGCGGGTTCAGGTTTTGGGGTGCAGTTTTGGGGCTGTGGGTCCGTGATTCAGCTTTCGGGGTTCAGCTTTCGGGGTTCAGCTTTCGGGGTTCAGCTTTCGGGGTGCATTTTGGGGCTCCCCCGGGGCTCCGTGACCCCCCGAACCCCTCAGCTGCTGGAGACGCAGGCGGCGCTGCGGGAGCAGGAGGTGGGCGCGCTGCGGGCGCAGGCCGGGGGGCTCAGCCCGGGACACCCCCGGAGCGCGGGGGTGCAGGAGCAGGTCCGGGAGCTGGAGCAGCAGTTCCGGGAGCTGCGGGAGCCGCTGCGGGAGCGCGGCCGGAGCCTGGCGGCCGCCAGGGAACTGCACCAGTTCCGCAGGGACCTGGAGGACGAGCTCGTGAGTGGGGGGACCCACCCGGGGCTGGTGCCGACCCCCGGGGACCCCCGGCCCTGACACCCCCGTTCCTGATCCCGAATCCTGGACCCCGAATCCCTGATCCTCTGCCCCGTTCCTGATCCCAAATCCCTGATCCCAAATCCCTGATCCCCTGCCCCATTCCTGACCCCAAATCCTGGACCCCGAATCTCTGATCCCAAATCTCTGATCCCAAATCTCTGATCCTCCCCCATTCCAACCCTGACCCCTCCCAGGATCTCTGAACCCCAAATTCTCTCCCCTGTGGCTCTCCTTGACCCCCAAATCCCTGAGTCCCCCCCCACAGCCCTGTCCCCGCAGTGTCCCGGACCCTAAATTACCCCAATGTCCCCCAATGACCACAATGTCCCCTCGTGTCCCTCGGTGACCCTGATGTCCCCCTGTGTCCCCTGGTGATGGCTATGTCCCCCCATATCCCCCGGTGACCCCAATGTCCCCCCATGTCCCCTGGTGACCCCGATGTCCCCCCATGTCCCCCGGTGACTCCAATGTCCCCCGGTGACCCCGATGTCCCCCCATGTCCCCCGGTGACCCCGATGTCCCCCGTGTCCCCAGCTGTGGGTGCAGGAGCGCCAGGCCCTGGCCATGTCCACGGACCACGGGAAGGACCTGCCCTCAGTGCAGCTGCTGCTCCAGAAGAACGAGGTGGCTCAGAGGGTCCCCAAATGTCCCCTTGTGTCCCCTGTGACCGTAAACTGCCCCATAGACCCCCTAACCCCCCCCAGGTTTCCCCATTGACTCCCCTATAGACCCCCTACCCCCCCCCCCAATTTCCCTCATGGACCCATAAACCCTCATAAACACCCCCCCAGACCCCCCAGACCCCCATAAACTGCCCCATAGACCCCCATGAACCCATAAACACCCCATAGGCCCCCATAAATCCCTCCTAGACCCCCCAATTCCCCTCATAGACCCCTCCATGAACCCATAAACACAACCGCAGACCCCCTGGATCCCCCAATTCCCCCCAATAAACCCCCATAAAGACCCCTGTAGACCCCCATGAACCCCTCTGAGACCCCCCAATTCCCCCTATAGACCCCTATAAACCCCCATAAACACCCCGTAGACCCCCAATCCCCCCAATTCCCCCCATAAAGACCCCCGCAGACCCCCACAAACCCCTCTGAGACCCCCCAATCTCCCCTCACACCCCCCCAAACCCCCTCCCCGTGACCCCAAATCCCCCCCTCCACCGCAGACGCTGCAGAAGGAGCTGCAGGGCCGCGAGCGCCGTGTCACCGAGCTGCTGGAGCGGGGGGTGCCCGGCTCGGGGGTCCCCGGCTCGGGGGTCCCCGGGGGGGTCCCGGCGCTGCGGGAGGCCTGGCGGGAGCTGCGGGCTCAGGCCACACGGAGACAGAAGCGCCTGGAGGCGGCTCTGGCCGCACAACGCTTCCTGCGGGACGCCGCGGCCGCCGAGGCGTGGCTGGGCGAGCGGGAGCTGCACATGCTGGCCCAGGACAAGGCCAAGGTGGGCCACAGGGGCTGGTGACACACCCCCCCGACTCTTGGGGACAGCGGTGTCACCGCCCCGCTCTGTCTGGGGGTGGTGGGGAGGGGGTCTGGGGGGGTTTGGGGGGGTTCAAGGGAGGTAGGGAAAGGGAGAGGGGGTCAGGGGGGATGTGGGGAGGGGTTTGGGGGGGTCTGTGATGGGTTAAGAGGCATTGGGAAGGGTTTTTTGGGGATTTGGGGGGTCTGTGATGGTTTAAGAGGCATTGGGAAGGGTTTTTTGGGGTGTCTGTGATGGGTTCAGGGGAATTGAGAAGGGTCTTTGGGGGGTTTGGGGGGGTCTGAGATGGGTTCGGGGGACTGGGAAGGATCTTTTGAGGGTTTTTGGGGGGTCTGTGGGGGGGCTGTGATGGGTTAAGAGGCATTGGGAAGGGGTTTCTTGGGGTCTGGGGGGGTCTGTGATGGGTTCAGGGGGTTGGGGAAGGGTCTTTAGGTGGTTTGGGGGGGTCTATGGGGGGTCAGAGGGGGAGCAGAGAATGTGGCAGGGGGTCGGGGGGCTGTGAGGAAGGTCTGTGGGGGTCAGAGGGTGATCTGAGGGGTCTGGGGGGTCTCTGGGGGCTCCACGGGGGGTCTAGAGAGGACCTCTGTGGGTCAGGCAGGATTAGAGCGGATTTATGGGGTGGGTCTGTGGTGGTCCGTGAGTGACCCGGCGGGACCAGAACCACGCAAAGGACCCTGTGGGGGGCAGGGGGGATGTCTGTGGGGTGGGGACAGCTCCGTGACGCCCCCGCGGTGTCCCCAGGACGAGCCGGGCGCTCAGGCCATGCTCAGCCGCCACCTGGGGCTGGAGCAGGAGCTGCGCGATTACGGCGGCGCCGTGGAGCTGCTGGCGGAGCAGGGCCGGGCCATGGCGGCCAGCGGCCACCCCGACGGGTGGGGACAGCGCGGGGACACCCCCGGCACCGGCAGCCCTGACGGCCCCGTCCCAATGCTCGCTGTCCCCTGAGGGGGCTCGGTGTCCTGGCCCCGTGTCCTCCGATGTCCCTGATGTCCCTGACACCGCTGTGGCCGTGTGCCCTGGTGATGCGGCTCCTCGGGTGACACTGCTGTGCCCGGTCCCTGATGTCCCCGGGTGACACTGCTGTCCCCTGTCCCCTGGTGATGCTGCTCCTCGGGTGACGCTGCTGTCCCCAGTTCCTGATGTCCCCGTGTCCCCGGGTGACCCCACTGTCCCCGAGTCCCTGGGGTGACACTGCTGTGCCCTGTCCCCTATGTCCCCGTGTCCCTGGTTTCCGATGTCCCCGAGTCTCTGGGGTGACCCCGCTGTCCCCTGTCCCCATGTCCCCGGGTGACCCCACTGTCCCCTGTCCCCGCTGTCCCCTGTCCCCGATGTCCCCGTGTCCCTGGGGTGACCCCGCTGTCCCCGGGTGCCCCGCTGTCCCCTGTCCCCGTGTCCCCGTGTCTCTGGGTTCTGATGTCCCCGGGTGACCCCGCTGTCCCCTGTCCCCGTGTCTCTGGGTTCTGATGTCCCCGTGTCCCCGGGTGACCCCGCTGTCCCCTGTCCCCGATGTCCCCGTGTCCCCGGGTGACCCCGCTGTCCCCGGGTGACCCCGCTGTCCCCTGTCCCCCGTCCAGCGAGCGGCTCCGTGCCCGTGCCGCGCAGGTGCAGCGTCTCTACGCGGGGCTGTGTCACCTGGCCGGGGACCGCAGGGCCACCCTGCAGGGCCACCACCGGCTGTGCCAGCTGCGCAGGGACCTCGATGACCTGGAGCAGTGGATCTCGGAGCGGGAGGTGGTGGCGGCGTCCCGGGAGCTGGGGCAGGACTTCGAGCACGTCACGGTGAGGGGACACTGAGGGGACACGGGTGTGGGGACACTGAGGGGACACCAGAGGGACACAGGCACTGCGACACTGAGGAGTCCCTGTGTCACCTCAGCGCCAGGTGGTCTGCAGGTCATCTTGACGCTGGGAGGGTCCTTGTGTCCCCCTGTCCCCTGGGGAGGTGCCTGACCCCGGCGTGTCCCATGTCCCCTGGAGTGTCCCCTGTCACCATGAGTCCCCCTGAATCCCTGTGTCCCCCTGACCCTGGCATGTCCCATGTCCCCTGAAATGTCCCCTGTCACCATGAGTTCCCCTGAATCCCTATGTCCCCCCAACCTCGGCATGTCCCATGTCCCCTGGAATGTCCCCTGTCACATGAGTCCCTTTGACTCCCTGTGTCCCCCTGACCCCAGCGTGTCCTGTGTCCCCCCTGTCCCCGTGAGCTCCCCATGACCCTGGCATGTCCCATGTCCCTGGAATGTCCCCTGTCACCATGAGCCCCCCTGACCCCGGCGTGTCCCATGTCCCTGGAATGTCCCCTGTCACCATGAGCCCCCCTGACCCCGGCGTGTCCCGTGTCCCCCTGTCCCCGTGAGCCCCCCTGACCCTGGCATGTCCCATGTCCCTGGAATGTCCCCTGTCCCCGTGAGTCCCCCTGACGCCGGCGTGTCCCGTGTCCCCGCAGCTGCTCCGGGACAAGTTCCGCGAGTTCTCCCGGGACACGGGAGGGCTGGGCCAGGAGCGGGTGGACGCGGCCAACGCGGCGGCGGCGGCGCTGATCGCCGGGGGCCACCCCGAGCGCGCCGCGGTGGCCCAGTGGCAAGCGGGGCTCAACGAGGCCTGGGCCGAGCTGCTGGAGCTGGTGGCCACCCGAGCCCAGGAGCTGGCCGCCGCCCACGACCTGCAGCGCTTCCGCCGCGACGCCCGGCAGGTGCTGGCGCAGCTCCGCGACAAGGCGCGGCAGGTGCCCGAGGAGCTGGGCCGCGACCTGCGGGCCGCAGAGGGGCTGGAGAGGCAGCACCGAGCCTTCGAGCACGACGTGCAGGCCCTGAGCGCACAGGTGAGGGGACAGGGGAGGGGACAGGGGAGGGGATGAGGAGAGGTGAGGGGTGGGACAGGTGAGGGGACAGGGACAGATAAAGAGACAGGTAAGGGGCAGGTGAGAGACATGCTGCGGTGCAGGAGGTGGCTGTGAGTGGGATATGTCACCTGTCCCACCTGTCGGCAGGTGACAGCTGTCCAGGAGGCTGTGGGCCGCCTGTCCCTTGTCACACCTGTCCCATGTCCCACCTGTCCCATGTCACCCATGTCACACCTCTCCGCAGGTGACGGCCGTGCAGGAGGCTGCGGGCCATCTGTCCCGTGTCACACCTGTCCCATGTCACACCTGTCCCATGTCACACCTGTCACGCCTGTCCCATGTCACACCTGTCCCATGTCACACCTGTCCCATGTCACCCATGTCCCACCTGTCCGCAGGTGACAGCCGTGCAGGAGGCTGCGGGCCGTCTGTCCCGTGTCATATCTGTCCCATGTCACCCATGTCACACCTGCCCGCAGGTGACAGCTGTCCAGGAGGCTGCGGGCCGTCTTCTGTCCCATGTCACACCTGTCCCATGTCACCCATGTCCCACCTGTCGGCAGGTGACGGCCGTGCAGGAGGCTGCAGGCCGTCTGTCCCATGTCACACCTGTCACACCTGTCCCATGTCACACCTGTCCCACCTGTCCCATGTCACACCTGTCCCACCTGTCGGCAGGTGACAGCTGTCCAGGAGGCTGCGGGCCGTCTGGCCGCGGCGTACGCGGGCCCGCGGGCCGAGGAGCTGCGGGCTCAGGAAGGCGCCGTGGCCGCGGCCTGGGCCGAGCTCCGTGGGCGCTGCCAACGCCGCCGCCGCCTGCTCGGGGACACGGTGGAGCAATTCCGCTTCCTCCGCGCCGCCCGCGACCTCCGCCTCTGGATGGACGGGATGCACCTGCAGCTGCAGGCCCGCGAGCGGCCCAGGTGCGACACCGCGGGGACACGGGGACACCGCGGGGAGGTGGGAGCATCGCTGGGACACGGGACGTTTGGGGACATGGGGACACACAGGGGTGTGGGGACACTGCGGGGACACACAGGGGTGTGGGGCTGCGCAGTGACTATGGGGACACAGCAGGGACATGGGACGTTTGGGGACATGGGGACACACAGGGACACACCAGGGTGTGGGGACACTCGAGACACAGAGGGACATGCGGACCCTGTGGGGAGGTGGGAACATCGCTGGGACATGGGGACATGGAGATGTGGGGACACACAGGGACATGGGGACACTGCAGGGACATGGGGGACATGGGGACACAGGGACACAGAGCAACATGGGGACACTGCGGGACACATGGGGATGTGGGGACACACAGTGCCTGTGGGGACACGGGGACAGCCCTGGGATGTGGGGACACTACAGGGATATGGAGGGGACACAAGGGCATGGGGACACCGCGGGGACACACGGGGACACACATGGGAATACGAGGACAGCCCTAGGGACACCGCAGTGACCCCAGCACGGGGCTGTGACATCAGCCACTCTGGTGGCCCAGCCCTGCCCGCTGCTCCCAGGTGAAGCCGGGATGTCCCCGTGGTGACCCCAGGTGTCCCCATGGTGACCTCCCGGTGTCCCTGTCCCCTCAGGGATGTCACCGCGGCCGAGCTGCTGATCCAGCAGCACCAGGGGCTGCGGGCGGAGCTGGAGGCACGGGAGGGCTCCTTCGGCGCCTGTGTGGCCGCGGCCACCGCGCTGCTGCAGCGCGGCCACCACGACGCCGACAAGGTGGGACACGCCTGTCACCGTGTCACCGTGTCCCTGTCCCTGCGTCTCCACCCTTGTCACTGTCCCCGAGTGCCCAGCCCCACGTCCCTCATGCAAATCTTGGTCTCCACGGTGCTGTCCCCATCCCATGTCCCTGTGTCCCAACCCCAGCCCTGGATCTCTGTCCCCATCCTGTCCCTCGTCCCTGTCCTTCTGTCCGTGTGTCCCCAGCTTTGTCCTCACGGCTGTCCCGTGTCCCCGCAGCTGTCCCAGGAGCTGGCCGAGCTCCAGGAGCGCCGCAGGGACATCGGGGAGCGCTGGCAGGACAAGCTGGAGTGGCTGCAGACTGGTGAGGACTGGGGGGCCCCACGTGTCCCCCCCCTCTGTGTCCCCTTCATGTCCCTCCATGTCCCCTGGGCCAGGCTCAGGTGCTGCCCCCACCCAGAAGGTGCAAAGGGGGTGTCCCTGTCCCCTGATGTCCCCTCTCAGTGCCTGAGGGTGGCTCAGGGGTGGCTCAGGGATGTCCCTGTCCCCTGATGTCCCCTCTCAGTGCCTGGGGGTGGCTCAGGGGTGTCCCTGTCCCTTGGTGTCCCCTCTCAGTACCTGTGGGTGGCTCGGGGGTGGCTCAGGGGTGGCTCAGGGATGTCCCTGTCCCCTGGTGTCCCCTCTCAGTGCCTGTGGGTGGCTCGGGGGTGGCTCAGGGGTGGCTCAGGGGTGGCTCAGGGGTGTCCCTGTCCCTTGGTGTCCCCTCTCAGTACCTGTGGGTGGCTCGGGGGTGGCTCAGGGGTGGCTCAGGGCTGTCCCTGTCCCCTGATGTCCCCTCTCAGTGCCTGGGGGTGGCTCAGGGGTGGCTCAGGGGTGGCTCAGGGGTGTCCCTGTCCCTTGGTGTCCCCTCTCAGTACCTGGGGGTAGCTCAGGGATGTCCCCTCTCAGTGCCCAGGGGTGACAGAGGGGTGTCCCTGTCCCCTGATGTCCCCTCTCAGTACCTGTGGGTGGCTCGGGGGTGGCTCAGGGGTGTCCCTGTCCCCTGATGTCCCCTCTCAGTGCCTGGGGGTGACTCAGGGGTGGCTCAGGGGTGTCCCTGTCCCTTGGTGTCCCCTCTCAGTACCTGTGGGTGGCTCGGGGGTGGCTCAGGGGTGTCCCTGTCCCCTGATGTCCCCTCTCAGTACCTGTGGGTGGCTCAGGGGTGGCTCGGGGGTGGCTCAGGGGTGTCCCTGTCCCCTGATGTCCCCTCTCAGTGCCTGGGGGTGGCTCAGGGGTGTCCCTGTCCCCTGATGTCCCCTCTCAGTGCCTGTGGGTGGCTCGGGGTTGGCTCGGGGGTGGCTCAGGGGTGTCCCTGTCCCCCCGGTGCCCCCCCGGTGACAGTCCCCGTGTCCCCAGTGCTGGAGGTGCTGGTGTTCGGGCGGGACGCGGCCACGGCCGAGGCGTGGCTGGCCAGCAGAGAGCCCCTGGCCCGAGCCCCCGAGCTGGGCTCCAGCCTGGCCGAGGCCGAGACCCTCCTCAAACGCCACCAGAGCTTCCAAAAGGCCGCCGCCGCCTGGGACGAGAGATTCGCTGCCCTGAGCCGCCTCACCACGGTGGGGACACCAGGGGACACGTTGGGGACATGGGGGGGACATGGAGGGGAAAAATGGGGGAAATGGGGAGGAAATGGGGCGGACATGGGGAGAAGGAGATGGGGACATTGGGGACATCAGGGACACGGGAGGACGTGGGGGAGGAATGAGAGGAGAATGAAGGGAAATGGGGAGAGGGACGTGGGGACATCAGGGACATGGGGAGGAGGACACGGGGACATTGGGGACATGGGAGGACACAGGGAAATGGGGAGAGGAATACAAGGGGGAAAAAGGGGCACAGGGAGGGGGACAAAGGGGGACTTGGCAAGGACAAGGGGGAAGGGGGGCCACTGGAGTCACTGTGACACCAAGGGGACACAGCGTGGGACGGTCCCTGTGTCACCTCCGTGCCCCGGGGGGGTCCCTGTCACCGGAGTGTCGCTGACCCCTCCCGACCCCCGCAGCTGGAGGAGAAGGAGCGGCGGCGGCGCCAGGAGGAGGAGGAGGAGGCGGCGAGGAAGCTGCAGCCCCCCGAGCCCCCCCCGGCCCCGGCCGAAGTCGGGGGGACGCCCCCGGGGGTGGTCCCCGAGAGCCCGGATGGGGGAGGGGGCGGGGAGGGGCAGAGGTGAGGGGGGGAGGGGAATTTGGGGGGTACATTGAGGTTTTGGGGGGTTTGGGAGACCCCCGGGATTAGGGGACATTGAGGGGACACCCATGGGGGGGGCCGGGAGGGGCTGTGGGATATGGGCAAGAGGGTCTAGGGGTGACAAGGGGGTGTCCCCTGTGTCCCCACCCCCCCTCCCCCAGGGTCCCCACCCCCCAGAGCCGCCCCCCGGAGCCCCCGGCCCTCAACGGGATCCGCCCCGACAGCGCCGCGGGCCAGGTGAGCCCCCGAGCCCCCGGAATGTGGGGGGACACCCCCGGGCCGCTCTGTGGGACCCCCCCTCACCGCTGTCCCCATCCCCAGGTCCCCAAAGGGGCACAGGAGGGGGGGCCCGGCCAGGGGGGGGTGGCGGCCACGCTGCCCCCCCGCGCCCCTCCCCCACCAGAGACCCTCGAGGGGGGGCTGTGCCGGAAACAGGAGCTGGAGGCGCCCGGCAAGAGAGCCACCAACAGGTCAGGGGACACGCTGGGGACACCCTGGGGACACTCTGGGGACACTCCGGGGACATGGCACGGCCTTGGGGACACGCTGGGGACACCCTGGGGACACTCTGGGGACACTCTGGGGACATGGCACGGCCTTGGGGACACCCTGGGGACACCCTGGGGACATGGTCCAGCCTTGGGGACATGCCCTTGGGACACCCTGGGGACACCCTGGGGACATGGTCCGGCCTTGAGGTCACCGTGGGGACATGGTCCGGCCTTGGGGACATGCCCTTGGGACACCCTTGGGACACCCTGGGGACATGCCCTTGGGACACGCCCCAGTCTTGGGGACACCTTGGGGACACCGTGGGGACATGGCCCGGCCTTGGGGGACACCCCTTGGGGACACCCCATTGATGACCACGTCCCTTTGCACATCCCCACACAGGCCACGCCCTCTATGTAACCACACCCCTTATTTGGCATCATAACCACGCCCACACAACCCCACCCTGCCATGGCCACGCCCATCAAGTACCACACCCCTCCCTTAAAGTCCCAACGGCCCCAAAGGTCCTGGCAGCGCCCGGGATGTGTCCTGAGGGGTGGGGGTCCCCAAAGACCCCCCCGTGACCCCCCCTGACCCCCCAGGTCCTGGCAGAGCCTGTACTGCGTGTTGCGGGGCGGGGCCCTGAGCGTGTTCAAGGACGCGCGTGGGGCGGGCGCGGGGGTCCCGTATCACGGAGAGCCCCCCACGCCCCTGCGCGGGGCCCGCTGCCACCCGGCCACCGCCTACCGCAAACGGAAACACGTCTTCAGGCTGGGGTACGGGGGGAATGGGGGGAAATTGGGGGGAGAATGGGGGGAAATTGGGGGGGAAGTTTGGGGGAGAATGGGGGGAAAATGAGGAGGGAAATTGGGGAAAATTGGGGGGAAATTTGAGGGAAAATTGGGGGGAAATTTGGGGGAGAATTGGGTGGCAGTGGGGAAAAAGAGGGAGGAGATGGGGGAAAATGTGGGGAAAATTGGGGAGAACTGGGGGGGGAAATGCAGGAGAAAATGGGGAGGAGATGAGGGGAAAATGCAGAGGAAGATGAGGGGAAAATGGGGGTAAAATGAGAAGGAGATGGGGGAAAATGAAGGGAGAATGAGGGACGGGAAGTGGGAGAAAAAACGTGGGGAAATGACGAAATAAATGGGAGGAAAAGGGAGAAGAAAATTGGGAATAATGCGGCGGATGCGCGGGGAGATGGGTAAAAATAGGATGAACATGTGGGAAAAATGAGGGGGGCACGAAGGGCTTGGGGGGTCCCGGTGGCTGATCCCGGGCACCCCCCCAGGCTGAGCGATGGGAAGGAATTCCTGTTCCAGGCTAAAGACGAGGTGAGACCCCCGCCCCCCCTTGTCCCCTCAATGTCCCCTCAATGTCCCCTGACCCCTCCGGTGTCCCCAATGTCCCCGTGTCCCCTCCCCAGGCCGATATGGCTCTGTGGCTCCGGGGCATCGAAGCCGCCGCCGGGGCCGCTCTTGGCCCGGGGGGGCCCCGGGACATCTCGGGGGTCGCCGGGGGTCCCCCCAAAGGGATGTCGCGGGCTCTGAGCCTCCCCCCGGTGCCCCCGCCCGCCGACGGAGCCCCCCGACCCCGCGAGCCCAAGGAGAGGGAGAAACGCTTCAGCTTCTTCAAGAAGAACAAGTAGAATTTGGGGGTCCCGCAGCCGACGGAGGGACACGGGGGGGGGGTCCCCATGGGGGGCTGAGTGTCCCCTCCCCGTTTCCAGTGATGTCACCGCGCTGTCCCCACCGCAATAAAGTGATTGGAGACAGAGACTGGGGGGTCTGAGTGTGCTGGGGAGCGCGGACTGGGAGGGACTGGGAAGGCGTGGGGTGTGGATAGGGGCGGGGTTGGGATGCAAATTAAATTGAGGCGCGGGTGGCGGTGGGATAAGGATGGAGTTCACGGGTGGGTGGGATTGGGAAGGGAAGGGAAGGGAAGGGAAGGGAAGGGAAGGGAAGGGAAGGGAAGGGAAGGGAAGGGAAGGGAAGGGAAGGGAAGGGAAGGGAAGGGAAGGGAAGGGGCCGGTTTCGGACTAGGAGAGGCGTTCGGGAGCGGCCGAGGCGGCGCACCCCAGTGCTCCCAGTACGAACATCACCGCTCCCAGTGCTCCCAGTCCGGATCGCAACGCCCCCAGTACCTCCAGCACTACCAGTGCCCCAATACCCCCAGCGCCCCGAGTATTCCCAGCGCTCCCAGTGACCCCAGTACAGGGTCCAGCGTTCCCAGTCCGGCTCCCAGTGCTCCCAGTCCGGCTCCCAGTGCTCCCAGTCCAGCTCCCAGTGCTCCCAGTACAGCTCCCAGCGTTCCCAGTCCGGCTCCCAGTGCTCCCAGTCCGGCTCCCAGTGCTCCCAGTCCAGCCCCGGACACGCCCCCTCATCAATGACCCGCCCCCCCGCAGCAGCGTTATGCACCGCTCCTCCCCTCGCCCCGCCCCCTCTTCCTGATTGGCTGCGATCCCTCAGTGGGCGGGTTCACCTGGCGAATCGATGACCTCACGCTGCGGCGTTTGACGGACAGCTCCGGCGGCCAATGAGCGCGCGGGAGGCGGGGCGGGGCCGGGAGACGCCGCCGCCATTTTGTGAGCAGCGCGCGGCGGACGGGGCAGGTGGGGGCGGGGGCGGCCCGCGGGGGTTTCGGGACCGGGGCTCGGGACCGGGAACCGGGGGGGAAACACGGGCCACGCCCGGCCATGGCCCCGCTGAGGCGCCCGCTGGCCTCGGGGGATGCAATCCGGGAGGGTTTGGGAGGGTCTCGGGCCTGTGGACGGGAGAGGAATGAGGGGGGGTCTGAGAGAGCTGAGGGGTCTCAGGCCTGAGGGAGGGTCTCTGCCCCGGGGAGGATAAAGAAGGGTCTGGGGGGGATCTGAACCCTGATGGGTTTTGGGGTTCGGGGCGTGGCTCTGCCCTGTGGGGGTGCACAGAGTTTTGGGGTGTTTGGGGGCCCTGCACTGCAGCAGAAGGGGTGTCAGAGATTTAGGTAGATTTTCGCGGTTTCAAAGGTTTAAGGTGGTTTTTGGGGTGGGAGAGGCTTAAGGTGGTTTTTTTGGGGGGTGTTTGTGGGCACAGTGTAGGAGTGGGACAGCAGAGCTTTGGGGTGTGTATTTTGGGGGGCTCTTGGGATGTTTGAGGTTCTGCCCTGAAGGATCAGGAACAAAATTTGGGGCTGTGCTCTGTGAGAGGGCCTCAGCCCTGGGGGCCACAGTGAGGTTCAGGGTTATTGAGGAGATTTGGGGTGTTTGGGGCTATGCCCTGAATGAGCAGGGGCAGAGTTTTGGGGTGTTTATGTGAGCAGATTCGGGATCTTTGGGGCTACAGCCCCAGGGACACAATGCAGATGTTGGGGGGCTTTATTTGAATGGTGTCTGGGGACCCAGCCCTGGGCACAGACACAAAGGTTTGGGGGATTTGAGGAGGATTTAGGGGATTTGGGGGCACAGCCCTGGGCACGCCACACAGAGATTTGGGGTGTTTATTTGGTGTTTTCAGGGGCACAGCTTCAGAGGTTTGAGATGTTTGAGGATGATGTAGTGTGTTTGGGGACACAGCCCTATGCACACAGAGGTTTGGGGTGATTCGGGGCATTTTTGGGCACAGCCTTGAGCACAAACACTGAGGCTCAGGCTGTTTCTAGGGGGGTTTTGGGGCTGTTTGTGGACAGGCAGAGCTTTGGGGACATACACTGAAGTTCAGGCTGTTTCTCGGGGGGGTTTTGGGGCTGTTTCTGGGGGGGTTGGAAGCCGCCGGGGGCTCACCGCGGCGCTGTCCGGTGCAGGCGGGTCGCGATGGTGAAGCTGTTCATCGGGAACCTGCCGCGGGAGGCGACGGAGCAGGAGATCCGCTCCCTGTTCGAGCAGTACGGGAAGGTGCTGGAGTGCGACATCATCAAGAACTACGGCTTCGTGCACATCGAGGACAAGACGGCGGCCGAGGACGCCATCCGCAACCTGCACCACCACAAGCTGCACGGCGTCTGCATCAACGTGGAGGCCAGCAAGAACAAGAGCAAGGCCTCCACCAAGCTGCACGTGGGCAACATCAGCCCCGCCTGCACCAACCTGGAGCTGCGGGCCAAGTTTGAGGAGTATGGCCCCGTCATCGAGTGTGACATCGTCAAGGACTACGCTTTCGTGCACATGGAGCGGGCCGAGGATGCCGTAGAAGCCATCCGGGGGCTGGACAACACCGAGTTCCAAGGTGAGGCACACGGGGCTGGGCGGTGGGAGGGCTCCGGGGTTCCTGGCGGACGTTCCCGCCAGCCCCAGCTCTGGGGTCGATCGCAGATGTGACCACAGCTGGCTCTGCGGGGCCCTAAACTGCCCTCGGGGCTCTGGGGTTGGTGACGGTTGGTGCCCGCCCCGCCGCAGCTCCCGGGGGCCGCCCGCACGGCGCGGCCGGAGCGAGGGCTCGGGCTCGGGGGCTCTGGGCCGGGGAGGACGGGACTGACCCATCTCTGATTAACCAGCACGGCCGCCCCGCAGGAGGACCCCGACGGCGACGTCCTGTGCCGGGCCGGAGCAGCGGGTGACGCCAGGCTGCCGCCCGCCCTTGTAGCCTTGCCCAGCCTGGTAAGAGGGTGACGGAGGCGCCCGACCCCGCGCCCGGCGTCGCTCGGGCGCTCGACGGGGCCGAGCGGCCGGACTCGAGCCGCGGCGCTGGCGGCGGTGATGGCGAGCGCGTCTCCCGGCCGGGTGCTCAGGGCGGCGTCCGGCGCTTCACCCGCGCGGCGGCGGGGCCGGGGCGGGCGCTCCCGGAGCTGCTGGGGCTCCACACGTCCCGCCGCCCCCGTTCCGGGCCTTTCCCAAACAAACATGGACCCAGCCGGGCCGGCTGCGCCCAGAGCTGTCCCGGCCTCGTCCGCGCTTGGCTTTGCCTCGTGCTGCGCTCAGGCCGGGCCCCGTTCTCTCCGGGGCGTTTCCTGGTGTCGCATCCCTCTCGCCGCCGCTCCGGCGTTTTTCGGCGCGAAGCTTTGCCGTCACACGGGGCCGGCAGTGCCGGGTCCCACCCCGGGCTGCCGGGGCTTTGCCAGGCCGGCCGGCACGGCCGCGTTCGGCCCTGGCAGCACGTCCCGGTCGGCCGCTGTCCAGCGTCCATCTGGCAGCTCACGCTCGGTCCTGCGGCGGCTCCTCCCGCGCCGGTGGCTGCGGAGGGCTGGGGGGGCGGCAGCCGGTCCCGTCCCGTCCCGCCGGTGCCCTGGCACGGCCGCACTGACCCTGCCTCTCGCGTCTCTCCCCAAGGCAAGCGGATGCGCGTGCAGCTGTCCACCAGCCGGCTGCGGACGGCGCCCGGGATGGGAGACAAGAGCGGCTGCTACCGCTGCGGGAAGGAGGGGCACTGGTCTAAGGAGTGCCCGGTCGATCGCCCGGGGCAAGTGGCGGACTTTGCCGAGGCCTATAACGAGCAGTACGGAGCCGTGCGCACTCCCTACACCGCGGGCTATGGGGAGACCGTGTATTACGATGAGGCCTACGGCGGGATGGCCGACTACTACAAGCGCTACCGCGTCCGCTCCTACGCCACGGCCTCGGCGTACGACGCCTACGCCGAGCAGGACCATGGCCCAGTACTCCCAGTACGCCCAGTACTCCCAGGTCCAGTCCTCGGCCATGGCCGCCACCACGGCCATGGCCGGCCGCATCCCCACCACCTTAGACGCGTACGACCGAGCGCTGCTGCCCACTCCGGGCGCGGCGGCCGCCGTCGCCGCCGCCGCCGCCACCGCCGCGGCCGCCGCCGCGTCCTCCACGTATTACACCCGGGACAGGAGCCCCCTGCGCCGCACGGCCGCCGCGGCCAGCACCGTCGGAGAGGCGTACACGTACGAGCGTGGGCAGCTGTCGCCCGTCTCCTCGGTGGGCCCGGGCGTCCCTCTACGACATGCAGCGCTTTCGGGCGGGACCCGTACGCGGACCGGGCGCGATACTCCGCCTTTTGAGCCGGAGGTGAGCGCGTTGGCGGCTCTCGGCACGGCGGGGGGGCCCCGCTGCCGGTGCTCCCAGTTGTGCAGGTCAAGCTCGAGGCGGGTGACGGGTCACGGTGACACGGACAGGGCCCGCGGGCGTTAAAGCCCGGCCGTGGCGAGGAGGCGCCGTGGTGAGCGGGGCGGTGCCGGTGTCTCTCTCACGGCTGTAACTCACGTTCCTGCCGGGCCGGGCGCTGCCCCGGCAGTCCCTGCGGGGTGGGGGGTTCCCACAGAGCCCCCGGCCCCAGGGCAGCTCCTGCCCACACGGGCTGTGGGCCGGAGCCCCGCCGCCGCTCCACGTCAGGACTCTGTTGCTGCCAGGAAGCCGCAGCTCCCCGGGGCGCCGAGGCTCGGCAGGGCTCCGGATCAGCCCCGCGGGCACCTGCGCCAACTCCTCTTTTCTCTTACAGGTAAGATTTGTGCGGCTGGACGTCGGGGTCCCGTCGCACGCCGACTCGGCGCCGCGCGTCTCGGGCCGCGCCGGGTGCCACCGCCGCCGCGTGCCACTCCCGGGCCCGTTCCTTACGGACACGCGGCTCGTCCTCAGCCCGGGCAGGATTAGCTCAGCCCCTCCCTCAGCTTCCCCGCCCCCCTGGGCAGGATTTTGCTTTTCCAGGTAGTTTTTGGGTCCCCACCCCGGGCTCAGGTGTGAGCGCGCAGCCGCAGCCGTCCCCCAGCGCCAGCTTTGCTTTGCTTCGCCGCCCCCTCGCTCCCCCGGAGCGCTTCCCGAGTCGTCGTTTTGCCTTTTTTTTTTTATTTTCTCCTTTATTTTTTTTAAGAGGGTGGATAATCCAGTGGTAGGTTTTTTCCCCAACGCCGTAGCTGAACGGAGGCCGCCGCGCCGGTGGGGGTGGAACCCCCCGAGTGATTAGAGTCCCCCGACCCCACTTTCCGGTAAAATAAAACTCAAAATTTTTAACAAATGGCGCTGGCTCCACCCCCACTTCTTTCTGTGCACTAGAGTCCCCTCAGAGCACGCCGTGGAACCTTCTGGACTCCCTGGTGCTGCCTGTGCTCTGCCAGCACAAACTGGAGCCCCCAGGGAGGGGCTGCTGCAAATGGGGGCACCCCCTGAACAGTCCAAGGGCCCCCCAAAGGGGCTCTAAGGGGTAACAGAGGGGCTTCAACCCTCAGCTCTTCCTCCTCCTCATGGGTGGCAGGAGCTGCCACTTAACCTGTCCAGGGCTAATTAGTCCCCTGACTGCCTCGTTTGTCCCCAGACTGGTTCATTTTGTCCCCAAAGTGGCTTGTTTGTCTCCAGATGCCCTCCTGCCTCTTGGTGTTCGTTAATTAAGGCCATTAACCCAGGATGTACCTTTGGTGATGCTGCCAGTTCTTCCTCCCCAGCGCCGATGGGTGCCATGGTCACCCGTGGGCGCTGCCATTGTCACACCTGGGGACTCAGGGCCAGGCCCAGGTGCAGCCACCTTGGGAAGGAGGGGAGAAGCGTCTGACTGCCTGCCTGGCTAATTACCGCAGTGGTTAATGAGCCTTGGTCCTCCTTCCTGTGGCGCAGCCAGGACTGGGCTGTGACTTTCCCTGGGGAGGGGTGGGGACAGGCAGCGCCTACAGGAACGGTCACGGTGGTGACAGTGGTGACAGTGATACCTGGGGATGGCACGCACATCCCCACCCCAGCTCTCGC
>NW_027077056.1:0-29490 GCF_009819655.1 Sylvia atricapilla | reverse complement strand
GAAATTGGGGGGGAAGTTTGGGGGGAGAATGGGGGAAAATGAGGAGGGAAATTGGGGAAAATTGGGGGGAAATTTGAGGGAAAATTGGGGGGAAATTTGGGGGAGAATTGGGTGGCAGTGGGGAAAAAGAGGGAGGAGATGGGGGAAAATGGGGGAAAATTGGGGAGAACTGGGGGGGGAAATGCAGGAGAAAATGGGAGGAGATGAGGGGAAAATGCAGAGGAAGATGAGGGGAAAAATGGGGGTAAATGAGAAGGAGATGGGGGAAAATGAAGGGAGAATGAGGGAACGGAAGTGGGAGAAAAAACGTGGGAAATGGCGAAATAAATGGGAGGAAAAGGGAGAAGAAAATGGGAATAATGCGGCGGATGCGCGGGGAGATGGGTAAAAATGAGGATGAACATGTGGGAAAATGAGGGGGGCACGAAGGGCTTGGGGGGTCCCGGTGGCTGATCCCGGGCACCCCCCCAGGCTGAGCGATGGGAAGGAATTCCTGTTCCAGGCTAAAGACGAGGTGAGACCCCCGCCCCCCCTTGTCCCCTCAATGTCCCCTCAATGTCCCCTGACCCCTCCGGTGTCCCCAATGTCCCCGTGTCCCCTCCCCAGGCCGATATGGCTCTGTGGCTCCGGGGCATCGAAGCCGCCGCCGGGGCCGCGCTTGGCCCGGGGGGGCCCCGGGACATCTCGGGGGTCGCCGGGGGTCCCCCCAAAGGGATGTCGCGGGCTCTGAGCCTCCCCCCGGTGCCCCCGCCCGCCGACGGAGCCCCCCGACCCCGCGAGCCCAAGGAGAGGGAGAAACGCTTCAGCTTCTTCAAGAAGAACAAGTAGAATTTGGGGGTCCCGCAGCCGACGGAGGGACACGGGGGGGGGGTCCCCATGGGGGGCTGAGTGTCCCCTCCCCGTTTCCGGTGATGTCACCGCGCTGTCCCCACCGCAATAAAGTGATTGGAGACAGAGACTGGGGGGTCTGAGTGTGCTGGGGAGCGCGGACTGGGAGGGACTGGGAGGGACTGGGAAGGCGTGGGGTGTGGATAGGGGCGGGGTTGGGATGCAAATTAAATTGAGGCGCGGGTGGCGGTGGGATAAGGATGGAGTTCACGGGTGGGTGGGATAGGGAAGGGAAGGGAAGGGAAGGGAAGGGAAGGGAAGGGAAGGGAAGGGAAGGGAAGGGAAGGGAAGGGAAGGGGCCAGTTTCGGACTAGGAGAGGAGTTCGGGAGCGGGCGGGGCGGCGCACCCCAGTGCTCCCAGTACGAACATCACCGCTCCCAGTGCTCCCAGTCCGGATCGCAATGCCCCCAGTACCTCCAGCACTACCAGTGCCCCAATACCCCCAGCGTAGCGCTCCCAGTGACCCCAGTACAGGGTTCAGCGTTCCCAGTCCGGCTCCCAGTGCTCCCAGTGCTCCCAGTACAGCTCCCAGCGTTCCCAGTCCGGCTCCCAGTGCCCCCAGTCCGGCTCCCAGTGCTCCCAGTCCAGCCCCTGACACGCCCCCTCATCCATGGCCCGCCCCCCCGCAGCCGCCTTATGGACCGCTCCTCCCCTCGCCCCGCCCCCTCTTCCTGATTGGCTGCGATCCCTCAGTGGGCGGGTTCACCTGGCGAATCGATGACCTCACGCTGCGGCGTTTGACGGACAGCTCCGGCGGCCAATGAGCGCGCGGGAGGCGGGGCGGGGCCGGGAGACGCCGCCGCCATTTTGTGAGCAGCGCGCGGCGGACGGGGCAGGTGGGGGCGGGGGCGGCCCGCGGGGGTTTCGGGACCGGGGCTCGGGACCGGGAACCGGGGGGGAAACACGGGCCACGCCCGGCCATGGCCCCGCTGAGGCGCCCGCTGGCCTCGGGGGATGCAATCCGGGAGGGTTTGGGAGGGTCTCGGGCCTGTGGACGGGAGAGGAATGAGGGGGGGTCTGAGAGAGCTGAGGGGTCTCAGGCCTGAGGGGGGGTCTCAGCCCCGGGGAGGAAAAAGAAGGGTTTGGGGGGGAATCTGAACCCCTGATGGGTTTTGGGGTTCGGGGCGTGGCTCTGCCCTGTGGGGGTGCACAGAGTTTTGGGGTGTTTGGGGGCTCTGCACTGCAGCAGAAGGGGTGTCAGAGATTTAGGTAGATTTTCGCGGTTTCAAAGGTTTAAGGTGGTTTTTGGGGTGGGAGAGGCTTAAGGTGGTTTTTTGGGGGGTGTTTGTGGGCACAGTGTAGGAGTGGGACAGCAGAGCTTTGGGGTGTGTATTTTGGGGGGCTCTTGGGATGTTTGAGGTTCTGCCCTGAAGGATCAGGAACAAAATTTGGGGCTGTGCTCTGTGAGAGGGCCTCAGCCCTGGGGGCCACAGTGAGGTTCAGGGTTATTGAGGAGATTTGGGGTGTTTGGGGCTATGCCCTGAATGAGCAGGGGCAGAGTTTTGGGGTGTTTATGTGAGCAGATTTGGGATCTTTGGGGCTACAGCCCCAGGGACACACGCAGATGTTGGGGGGCTTTATTTGAATGGTGTCTGGGGACCCAGCCCTGGGCACAGACACAAATGTTTGGGGGATTTGAGGAGGATTTAGGGGATTTGGGGGCACAGCCCTGAGCACGCCACACAGAGATTTGGGGTGTTTATTTGGTGTTTTCAGGGGCACAGCTTCAGAGGTTTGAGATGTTTGAGGATGATGTATTGTGTTTGGGGACACAGCCCTATGCACACAGAGGTTTGGGGTGATTCGGGGCATTTTTGGGCACAGCCTTGGGCACAAACACTAAGGCTCAGGCTGTTTCTAGGGGGGTTTTGGGGCTGTTTGTGGACAGGCAGAGCTTTGGGGACATACACTGAAGTTCAGGCTGTTTCTCGGGGGGGTTTTGGGGCTGTTTCTGGGACACTGAGGCTCAGGCTGTTTCTGGGGGGGTTGGAAGCCGCCGGGGGCTCACCGCGGCGCTGTCCGGCGCAGGCGGGTCGCGATGGTGAAGCTGTTCATCGGCAACCTGCCGCGGGAGGCGACGGAGCAGGAGATCCGCTCCCTGTTCGAGCAGTACGGGAAGGTGCTGGAGTGCGACATCATCAAGAACTACGGCTTCGTGCACATCGAGGACAAGACGGCGGCCGAGGACGCCATCCGCAACCTGCACCACCACAAGCTGCACGGCGTCTGCATCAACGTGGAGGCCAGCAAGAACAAGAGCAAGGCCTCCACCAAGCTGCACGTGGGCAACATCAGCCCCGCCTGCACCAACCTGGAGCTGCGGGCCAAGTTTGAGGAGTATGGCCCCGTCATCGAGTGTGACATCGTCAAGGACTACGCCTTCGTGCACATGGAGCGGGCCGAGGATGCCGTAGAAGCCATCCGGGGGCTGGACAACACCGAGTTCCAAGGTGAGGCACACGGGGCTGGGCGGTGGGAGGGCTCCGGGGTTCCTAGCGGACGTTCCCGCCAGCCCCAGCTCTGGGGTCGATCGCAGATGTGACCACAGCTGGCTCTGCGGGGCCCTAAAATGCCCTCGGGGCTCTGGGGTTGGTGACGGTTGGTGCCCGCCCCGCCGCAGCTCCCGGGGGCCGCCCGCACGGCGCGGCCGGAGCGAGGGCTCGGGCTCGGGGGCTCTGGGCCGGGGAGGACGGGACTGACCCATCTCTGATTAACCAGCACGGCCGCCCCGCAGGAGGACCCCGACGGCGACGTCCTGTGCCGGGCCGGAGCAGCGGGTGACGCCAGGCTGCCGCCCGCCCTTGTAGCCTTGCCCAGCCTGGTAAGAGGGTGACGGAGGCGCCCGACCCCGCGCCCGGCGTCGCTCGGGCGCTCGACGGGGCCGAGCGGCCGGACTCGAGCTGCGGCGCTGGCGGCGGTGATGGCGAGCGCGTCTCCCGGCCGGGTGCTCAGGGCGGCGTCCGGCGCTTCACCCGCGCGGCGGCGGGGCCGGACCGGGCGCTCCCGGAGCTGCTGGGGCTCCACACGTCCCGCCGCCCCCGTTCCGGGCCTTTCCCAAACAAACATGGACCCAGCCGGGCCGGCTGCGCCCAGAGCTGTCCCGGCCTCGTCCGCGCTTGGCTTTGCCTCGTGCTGCGCTCAGGCCGGGCCCCGTTCGCTCCGGGGCGTTTCCTGGTGTCGCATCCCTCTCGCCGCCGCTCCGGCGTTTTTCGGCGCGAAGCTTTGCCGTCACACGGGGCCGGCAGTGCCGGGTCCCACCCCGGGCTGCCGGGGCTTTGCCAGGGTGGCCGGCACGGCCGCGTTCGGCCCTGGCAGCACGTCCCGGTCGGCCGCTGTCCAGCGTCCATCTGGCAGCTCACGCTCGGTCCTGCGGCGGCTCCTCCCGCGCCGGTGGCTGCGGAGGGCTGGGGGGGCGGCAGCCGGTCCCGTCCCGTCCCGCCGGTGCCCTGGCACGGCCGCACTGACCCTGCCTCTCGCGTCTCTCCCCAAGGCAAGCGGATGCGCGTGCAGCTGTCCACCAGCCGGCTGCGGACGGCGCCCGGGATGGGAGACAAGAGCGGCTGCTACCGCTGCGGGAAGGAGGGGCACTGGTCTAAGGAGTGCCCGGTCGATCGCCCGGGGCAAGTGGCGGACTTTGCCGAGGCCTATAACGAGCAGTACGGAGCCGTGCGCACTCCCTACACCGCGGGCTATGGGGAGACCGTGTATTACGATGAGGCCTACGGCGGGATGGCCGACTACTACAAGCGCTACCGCGTCCGCTCCTACGCCACGGCCTCGGCGTACGACGCCTACGCCGAGCAGACCATGGCCCAGTACTCCCAGTACGCCCAGTACTCCCAGGTCCAGTCCTCGGCCATGGCCGCCACCACGGCCATGGCCGGCCGCATCCCCACCACCTTAGACGCGTACGACCGAGCGCTGCTGCCCACTCCGGGCGCGGCGGCCGCCGTCGCCGCCGCCGCCGCCACCGCCGCGGCCGCCGCCGCGTCCTCCACGTATTACACCCGGGACAGGAGCCCCCTGCGCCGCACGGCCGCCGCGGCCAGCACCGTCGGAGAGGCGTACACGTACGAGCGTGGGCAGCTGTCGCCCGTCTCCTCGGTGGCCCGGGCGTCCCTCTACGACATGCAGCGCTTCGGGCGGGACCCGTACGCGGACCGGGCGCGATACTCCGCCTTTTGAGCCGGAGGTGAGCGCGTTGGCGGCTCTCGGCACGGCGGGGGGGCCCCGCTGCCGGTGCTCCCGGTTGTGCAGGTCAAGCTCGAGGCGGGTGACGGGTCATGGTGACACGGACAGGGCCCACGGGCGTTAAAGCCCGGCCGTGGCGAGGAGGCGCCGTGGTGAGCGGGGCGGTGCCGGTGTCTCTCTCACGGCTGTAACTCACGTTCCTGCCGGGCCGGGCGCTGCCCCGGCCGTCCCTGCGGGGTGGGGGGTTCCCACAGAGCCCCCGGCCCCAGGGCAGCTCCTGCCCACACGGGCTGTGGGCCGGAGCCCCGCCGCCGCTCCACGTCAGGACTCTGTTGCTGCCAGGAAGCCGCAGCTCCCCGGGGCGCCGGGGCTCGGCAGGGCTCCGGATCAGCCCCGGGGGCACCTGCGCCAACTCCTCTTTTCTCTTACAGGTAAGATTTGTGCGGCTGGACGTCGGGGTCCCGTCGCACGCCGACTCGGCGCCGCGCGTCTCGGGCCGCGCCGGGTGCCACCGCCGCCGCGTGCCACTCCCGGGCCCGTTCCTTACGGACACGCGGCTCGTCCTCAGCCCGGGCAGGATTAGCTCAGCCCCTCCCTCAGCTTCCCCGCCCCCCTGGGCAGGATTTTGCTTTTCCAGGTAGTTTTTGGGTCCCCACCCCGGGCTCAGGTGTGAGCGCGCAGCCGCAGCCGTCCCCCAGCGCCAGCTTTGCTTTGCTTCGCCGCCCCCTCGCTCCCCCGGAGCTCTTCCCGAGTCGTCGTTTTGCCTTTTTTTTTTTTTTTTTTCTCCTTTATTTTTTTAAGAGGGTGGATAATCCAGTGGTAGGTTTTTTCCCCAACGCCGTAGCTGAACGGAGGCCGCCGCGCCGGTGGGGGTGGAACCCCCCGAGTGATTTAGAGTCCCCCGACCCCACTTTCCGGTAAAATAAAACTCAAAATTTTTAACAAATGGCGCTGGCTCCACCCCCACTTCTTTCTGTGCACTAGAGTCCCCTCAGAGCACGCCGTGGAACCTTCTGGACTCCCTGGTGCTGCCTGTGCTCTGCCAGCACAGACTGGAGCCCCCAGGGAGGGGCTGCTGCAAATGGGGGCACCCCCTGAACAGTCCAAGAGCCCCCCAAAGGGGCTCCCGGGGGTAACAGAGGGGCATCAACCCTCAGCTCTTCCTCCTCCTCATGGGTGGCAGGAGCTGCCACTTAACCTGTCCAGGGCTAATTAGTCCCCTGACTGCCTCGTTTGTCCCCAGACTGGTTCATTTTGTCCCCAAAGTGGCTTGTTTGTCTCCAGATGCCCTCCTGCCTCTTGGTGTTCGCTAATTAAGGCCATTAACCCAGGATGTACCTTTGGTGATGCTGCCAGTTCTTCCTCCCCAGCGCCGATGGGTGCCATGGTCACCCGTGGGCACTGCCATTGTCACACCTGGGGACTCAGGGCCAGGCCCAGGTGCAGCCACCTTGGGAAGGAGGGGAGAAGCGTCCGACTGCCTGCCTGGCTAATTACCGCAGTGGTTAATGAGCCTTGGTCCTCCTTCCTGTGGCACAGCCAGGACTGGGCTGTGACTTTCCCTGGGGAGGGGTGGGGACAGGCAGCGCCTACAGGAACGGTCACGGTGGTGACAGTGGTGACAGTGATACCTGGGGATGGCATGCACATCCCACCCCAGCTCTCGCACTCAGCACCACCCCTCAAAACTGCCTTTTCTCACCCAAAACAAGGCCCTGGCACAGGTCAGTGCCAGTAAACCTGAGTGGTGGTGTCACGGCAGGGCCGAGTCTGGCGCTTCCTGCTGCCAGCTCTGAACGCTGCTCGTTCTCCAAATCCGCCTCCTCCGTGGTAGGAAAGGAGCCGCAGCACCGGGAACGGTATCAGCCCGGGCTGGGTGGTGATGGTGGCACCGGGAGGTGTCCCCAGGGATGGGAGAGGACACCCAGGACTGGGAAAGAACCAGGCGGGAGGCGTTGGGAACCGGAGCAGACCCCAGCATTTATTTACAGTCATAAAAAACCTGGTGCTGGGCCTGATGCTGGAAACGGGAAATTTGCCCAAAAAACGGGACAATTAATGGTATAAAAGAGTCTGAGCTGCACGGCTGCAACCATTGGGTTATGAACCGGCACCGAGCGCTGACGGGAGATGAACCGTGCGGCCACGGCCAACCGTAACCGCGGAACCTTCTAAAAAACTCAAACAGCAAAACCAGAAAAACTCGGCTGATCAAGAACCGTCCGTGCCCCGGCGGGGCGGCGAGCGGGGCCGTGGCCGGCTCAGAGGCGGCGCTGGTAGCCCGAGTGGACGCGGGCGGCGGGCAGGTAGTCGCCGTAGCCGCCCGAGTAGCGGGCGTACTCGGTGTGCGCGTCGGGCAGGCGGCGGTAGTCCAGCGGGGACTTGGTGGGCGAGCGGCGGTACGCCAGCGGCGAGTCCGCTAAGCGCCGGTAATCAGCCAGCTCGGACAGACGGCGCTCGGAGCCGTACCTGGGCGAGAGAAGAGACGGGGGTCAGCCAGAGGGGGACGGTGCCCGGGATTCACCGGCGGCACCGTGTCCTGCCCGGGGACGCACCGCGATGGGCAAAGCCGGCGCAGGACGGGATCGGCCGCCGGACGCCGCGGAGGCCCAGCCGCGTGCCACCACCTCCCTTCACCCGCGCCAAGCCCCGTGCCCTCCCCAGGATCTGCGCAGCGCGAGCGGAGCCGTGGCGCCCGCCGCGCCGGGCGATAGCGAGCCACGCCGGGGCCGCACGGCGCCGGCCAAGCCGCGAGCGGTGCGCCGGAGGCCGGCGAGCAGCGGGAGGCAGGGGCGGGGGTCGGTGCCCCGCCCGGCACCGTACCTTTTAGCCAGAGAGGACGATTTTTTGTATGGGTCATCGTAGGCGGCGCTGCGAGGCGGGGAGAGGCGGGTGCGCTCGTAGGGCGGTGCGGCGGCGGCCTGCGCCAGGCCCAGGTAGGAGCCCGCCGGCTGCCCCAGCTGGCTCGGCCCGTCGTAGGCGCTGCCCGGCTGGGCTCGGTACGCGGCCGCCAGCGCGGCGGAGGACGGCTGCTGCGCCGGGTAGGAGGCCGCCATGGCGCCGGAGGCCTGGGCCCGGTACGCGGCCGTCAGCGGGGCGGAGGCCTGCGCCTTGTAGGAGGCTGCGGCGACGGCGGCCTGGCTGCCGTAGGACGCAGCCAGCGAGGAACCCGTCTGCGCGCCGTAGCCGGCGGGGAGCGCGGCGGCCGCGGGCTGGCTGCCGTAGGATGCAGGCAGGCCCGCGGCGGGCTGGGCGCCATACGAGGCCGAGTGGCCCACGCTGGGTTGGGCACCGTACGAGGTGGACAGCGCGGGCTGGGCGCCGTAGGAGGCCGAGTGGCCGGCCACGGGCTGGTAGGCAGCGGCGGCGTGACCAGCCACGGCCTGGGCACTGTAAGAACTGGCGTGCACCGCCACGGCCTGGGCGCTGTAGCTGGCAGACAGCGCGGCGCCAGGCTGGGCGCCGTAGGAGCCGGCGTGGCCATCCATGGGCTGGGTGCCGTAGGAGCCTGCGGCCAGCTGGGTACCGTAGGATGCCACGTGCACGGCCACGGCCTGGGTGCTGTAGGAGCTGGCGGAGCCGGCAGCGGGCTGGGCGCCGTACGCAGCGATGGCGGGCTGGGCGCTGTAGCCCGCTGAGTAGCCCGAGGCGGGCTGGGCACCGTAGGAGGAGGCCATGGCGGCGGACTGGACGCCGTAGGAGCTGAGGGAGTTGGCGGCGGCGGGCTGCGCGCCGTACGAGGCGGCGGCAGCGGGCTGGGCGCCGTAGGAGCCGAGGGAGTTGGCGGCGGCGGGCTGAGTGCCCACAGCACCCAGGGAACTGACTGCGGGCTGGGAGCGGTAGGCGCTGCCCAGCGAGGCCGAGGGCTGTGCGCGGTACGCGGCGGCCTGGCCCGTGGTGGGCTGAGGGCGGTAGGCCATGCCCAGGGAGGCTGAGGGCTGGGCTCGGTACGTGGCCCCCAGCGAGGCCGAGGGCTGGGCACGGTAGGCAGCCGGCTGTGCCGTCATGGGGAGCGTCACCGCCGCGTAGCCGGCACGGGTGGGTGAGCGCCGCAGTGGGCTGCGGTCCCTGCCAAAGTAGGAGGGAGAGGCGGGCCGGGGCTGCATGTCAAAGGCGTCGTACTTGGCGCCAAAGCGCTGCTGGTAATCGTACAGGGAGGGGGTTGTGGCGTAGCCGGCGCCCGTGGCCGAGGGGAAGGCGGCGTCGGCCGCCCGGCGCTGCGGGTCGAAGCCCTCGATCTTGGGCTGGAACTTCTCACGGTACTCGAGGCCGATGCGCTTGGTCTTGTCAACGCCGAGGGCGGGCGGCGGCGCCTGGCCCGTGCCCTTCTTCTGCACGTTGGTGGAGAGCTCCACGTTCACCCGGCGCCCCTTCACCTCCTTCCCATTTAGGTTTTCGATGGCAACTTTAGCATCGGCTTCGTTCTCCATGTGCACAAAGGCATAGTCTGACAAAGCAGCAGAGAGAGCAGTGAGGGGAGAAAACACAACTCGTTACAGGAGTTGGCACTAACGAGCCGTGCGGCGGCAGCGGGACGGGCGCAGGACGGGACGGCGCTGCCGGCCCCGCTCGCCGGCGAAGACACGAGCACCACTGTCGGCTCTGCCCCACACTCCTTTGGTCACAGCCCACCCGGTGTCCCCCAGCTCACAGCCTCCCCCAGCCCGCCTGGCCCCCGCCGTATTCCCCCCAGGCTCTGCCTGCTGTCGGCCCCTCCCAGCCCCTCCCTGGCACACGGGGACCAAGGGCCCGGGCTGGGCTGGCGGTGCCAGCACCGAGGGCTCAGCTGGGACGTCCTGGCAGTGAGCGGAGCAAAGCTGAGAGAACCGGCGCCAGCACAGAGAGCGGGACAGGGACATGGAAGGAGGGAGAGAGAGGGGAGAAAGGAAGGTCAGGGAGAGGAAGAGGGGACAGACAAGGACAGAGAAGGGAACAGGGACTCAAGACAGAGGGGGAAGGAGGGAGGGAAGGGCCTGAGCATCCCCCGTGAGTGCCTGGCCGTGGCAAGGAGCCAGTGCCACACGGCACAGCCGTGGCTCGGCAGCACAGAGGCGTCTGAGGACAGCGAGGAGCAGGGAAGCAGGAGCTGGTGGCAGCTCTGGTGGCCGCCTGTGGCACTTGGCCCAGTGGGTTTGGGGGCTGGATGCCCCCATGGCGGTCAGGGGGGTCACCCCTGTGACACGACGGGTCCGGGGCCGGCACAGGGCAGGAGGACAGCGACCCCATGGTGTTTCCCTGCAATCACAGACTGAGACCACCGGAACAAATGACAGCCCACCCAGAGGGGTGTGGTGTGGCATGCTGGGAACATCACTGGCCAAGCAAACCCATCCCAGACCTCTGAGCATCAGCACCATGTCACCCTTTCCTGTGTCCCCCCCTCTGCCATCCCACACCCCTGGCTCCTGTCCCACATCCACATGTCCTACTCCAGTAGCCCAAACAGGGGGTGTCACCTCCATGTCACCCCCAGCCCTGCAGCCACCTCCTGGGGTGGCCACGGCACCCCCAAACCCGAGGGGGCACTGAACAAATTCTGCCAGGCTGTGCTGGGGGCTGTGACCTGAGACAGGAGAGCAGAGGAATGACCTTCTCCCTCCTATGGGCAGGGGCACACAGGCACCGTGGGGACATCACCGGGACTCCAGGCTTGGGTGAGAGGGGATGACATGACCGCAGGGGCAGGGAAAGGGAAGTGGAGTGACAGTTGTCACTCCATCTGTGTGACAGGGGTGACACCTGAGTTGGGGGTGGTAGGTGACCCCATCAGGCTGTGCTGGAGGTCCCTGATGTGAAGCCACCGAACCCCTCAGGGGTTCCATGGTGTGTTCTGTGCATGTCCCAACTCCGTGTCTGTGGAGGCCAGGCCGTGGCCTGGGGGCGATGTGGTCACAGAGGTGGCAGCAGTGGCCAAAGGGATCATCCCACCTGGGGCTGCTGATGGCACAGAACAAAGCTGCCAGGGGGGGATTATCGGGGTGTTCAGGAGTATGGGGAGCCCACGTGGGCCACTCGTGGAGGCGAGGGAGAATGCAGAGGCTGGCTGCAGGAGGAATAATGTAGAGATTGAGGGGGCTGGGGAGCCCACACAGGCTCACTGGGGGTTTGGGGAGGGGACTGCAGAGCACGAGGCTGCCTGGAGGAGGTTTATCAGGGGAGTTACCGGGTAGGGGCACCCACAGGTGCTGGCTCAGCCCCACCTGAACCTGGGAGAGGCGATTGAAGACACGTGGTTGCCAGACGGGGGGGGTTAAAGGGTCTGGACCGCCCACACAGGCCCGCACCGCCCCGGCCGGGGCAGGCGCAGGCGATGGAGGAGGACGTGGCCGGCAGCAGGGGGGTTACGGGAGCACACTCGGGCTCGCACGGCCCCGCTCGGGGCAGGGGGAAGGCGGCAGGAATCCCCCCGCTCCACCAGCCCAGGCCGCGCCGGGGTCCGGGCGGGGGCGACGCCGCAGTCGGACGGAACTCGGGTGCCACGGATCACCCGGCGGCTCGGGCCGAGCTCGGCGGCGGGGGCCGCGCGGCCCCGACGGCGGGTCCGGTACCTTTCACCACGTCGCACTCCACCACGGGGCCGTACTGTTGGAAGAGCGAGCGCAGCTCCCCGCTCGTGCACGCGGCCGACACATTCCCCACGAAGATCTTGCAGGTGTTGGTGGGGCGCGGCCGGGACGGCTCCACCACGATGCGGCGCCCGTGCAGCTGGTGCCCGTTGAGCTGCGAGATGGCGCGCGCGGCCGCCGCCTCGTCCCGCAGGTGCACGAAGGCGAACTGTTTCATGAGGGCGACGCCCAGCACCGGCCCCGCGGCGCCGGCGAACAGCTCGCTTAACTCCTCCGCCGTCGCCTCCTCGGGGACGTTGCCCACGAAGAGTTTGATGCCGGGACGCATCGCGGCGGGGATCGGTGGGGGGAGAGCGGCGGGGACAGAACACGCGGCAGCGGCGGCGGCGGCTTCAAAATGGCGGCGGTTCCTGAGGGCGGCGGGGGCGGCGCCGTGCGCAGCGCGCCTGCGTGCCGTGCGCACCGCCCTGCCTCAGCGCCTGCGTGCCGTGCGCACCGCCCGCCCGCGCCCCGCCCACCTCAGCCATAAGCCACGCCCACCGACCGCTCTGGCCACGCCCCTCTTAAAGGACCCGCAGCACTTGGAGGATCGCCCCCCTCAGTGTCACCCCCAGACCCGCAGCGGCTGCAGAGCGACGGGCGTTTATTCGGTCCCGGGGGGTTCCTAAAGGTGGGGGCTGGGGGTCTCCATGGCGGGAGTCCCCGGGAGAGTCCCGTGGCTGCGGTCGCGCTCCTCCCAGAGAGTGACGCCGTCGCAGGAACAGACGCGTTTGGGGTTCTGGAAGAGTCCGGCCGCGCGGGCCACCACGCCACAGGCCAGCCTGGGGACACGGGAGGGGTCAGCGGGGGGAACCCCACAAAGACCACCCTCAAACCACCGCCCTCGAGCCTCCCTAGTGCTCACCCCGGTCCCGAGTTGCCGGTGACACGGGACAGCGGGTGGGAGCCCCGGCCCAGATCGTCCTCGCCCTCGGCCACCACCACGGAGCGGCCGATGATGTCCCAGACCTGGGCAGGGGAGAGTTGGGGGGCTCAGAACCCCACAGAGACCCTCCCCAATGAAGGGGACAGACCCCACCCGGCCAAGAACTGGGGTCAGACCCTCCCCAGCCATGGGGCACAGCCTGGACCCCCCCAGCTGGGGCCAGACCCTGTCCTGGCTGTGGGGTGCAGCCCTGGGAATGGGGTGACCCCCCCAGAGCTGCCCCCAGACCCAAATTCCCACCTTCAGCCGCGTGTCCTCAATTCGGAACCTCGCTCGGCCCTCAGCATCTGCCCAGATGTTGCCCAGGTCCCCGGCGTGCTGGGGGAGCAGAGGGGGTCAGGAGCCCCTCCAAACTCACAGACCCCTCCCCTGCCCCACAGAGACTGCCCAGATCTCTCCCCAAAACCCCTCATTGCCCCACAAAAACCTCCAAAAATCCCAGACCTCCCCAAACGCTTCAATGGCCCCCAAAACCCTCCAGAGACTCCCCAAATCCTCTTAAAAATCCCTCATTGCCCCACAAAACCCCACCAATACCACCCCAAACCTTCCAGAGACCCCCCCAAATTCCACCCCCCACCCTCAGCTCACCCTGTGCTGGTCCTGGGGTCCCCCGTGGGTCTCTCCGTCAGGGTTGAAGTGGCCCCCGCAGCTGGTTTGGGGGGGAAGGATGGGATTTGGGGGTGAAATTGGGGGTCCCCACCCCCTCCAGCCCCCCCAGACTTCCCCCACTCCTCTCACCTGTTACAGGCGTCCGAGAGGTCCCCAAATTCGTGGATGTGGAGCCCGTGGGGGCCGGGGGGGAGCCCAGACACGGCTCCATCCACGAGGCAGCGGCCGGGTGAGAGCTGCAGGAACCGGACCAGGCCCCGAACCCCCCCGGGACCCCCTAGCGCCGCCACCGCCGCCCCCCCGGGGGGAGCTGGGGGGGGACACGTCAGGGTTTGGCACCCCCCAAACCCCCACAGCCCAAAAACAACCTCAGGGAGCCCCAAAACTGACCCTAAACCCCAGCCAAGGACAGCAAAAGCCTCCCAGAAGCACCCCCACGACCCTCCCAAAACCCTTCTGTGACCCCCCCAAACACCCCCAAGGGACAACCCAAACCCCCTGTGACCCCCCAAACACCCCCAAGGGACAACCCAAACCCTTCTGTGACCCCCAAACACCCCCAAGGGACAACCCAAACCCCCTGTGACCCTCCAAACACCCCCAAGGGACAACCCAAACCCCCCGTGACCCCCCAGGACCCCCCCAACCCCTCCCTAAGACCATCCCAGGATCCTCCAGTACCCCACTATAACCTCCCAACCCAACCTGTGAGACTTCAAAACACTTCTGTGACCCCCCCAAACCCTCCCAGAACCCCCCCAAAATTCCCCCCAAGCTCCTCTCACCCTCGAGCACAACTCCACACCCCCAAAACCCTGATTGTAATGGGACACAGCAGCACCCAAACCCCTCTGGGACATCCCAAACCCCTTCAGGACCCCCCTAAACCCTTCCAGGACCCCCCCAAAACCCCCTCCAAACCTCACTGACCCTCGGAGGAGCCCCCCATGCCCTTGAGCACGGCCCTGCAGCCCGAATTCTCCAGCAGCTCCCGCACTCGCTCGGCCGCTGCCGTGGTCTCCACCAGCACCGACTGCTCCTGGGGCCGCAGCTCCAACAGCTTCACGTCTGGGGGGGACACACAGGGGGTGTCGGGGGTCCCCCAAAACACTGGGGGGGTCCCCAGGACCTGGAGGGGACAGGGGAAGGTCGGGGGTGTCACCTGGAGCCGCGTCCAGCGCTGCCCGCACGGCATCGGCACAGCCCTGGCAGCTCATCTGCACGGCGAATTCCAGCTGGGGGAAAACGGGGGGTGTTAGCAGCCCAAAATTGGGAGGGGAAAGTGATAAAACAGTTCAAAAAATGAGGGGGAAAGTGACAGCGACTCAAAACTGGGGGGTAAAAAGGGCGGCAGCACCCCAAAGCTGGAGGGAAAGGCGGCCCTAAAGCCACAGAGGTGCCCGGGCAGGGTCCTGAAAGTGTTGTGGAAGGAATTGTCAACCCCCAGAACTTATTCCTGAGGCTCTGAACCCCCAAACCCGCCCTGGGAGGGGGTTCAGCACCCCCAAAAGTGGTCTTTATGGGATGCAGCACCCCTAAAAGTGCACGTCATGGGGCCCTGAACACCCAAACCTCCCCTGCGAAGGCACCGTGGAAGGCATTTTGCACCCCTAGATCTCCCCAAACCGAAGAGTTTTCCCCTTCAAACCGCCCGTCCTCCGTTCCCCGAGCCTCTCCGTCTCTCTTTCCCCGACTCCCCGAGCCCGTCCGCTCCCCGGTTCCCGATCCCCCGTCCCGTCCCGGGGCTCCGGACCCGGCAGCTGCTCCCGGCCGCCTCCTGCGACGCCATGGCTGCGGACTGTGCCCCCGGAACTGCTCCTGCGTCACTGCGGCGCGACGGACCCGTTCTGGTGCGGGACCGGATACGGCGGCACCACGGGGGAAGGGTTTAGGGTGAGCGCCACTTCCGGTGTGCCGTCGTCATGGCAACGACGCGAGGTCTGGAACGGGTCCGACGGGGGGATTTTTGACGGGATGGGGAGGATTTGGGGTGACCGGAAGGATTTGGGTGGTTTAAGAGGTTTTTGGGAACACGACAGTGGGGAAGGCAGGGTGCTGTGGGATGAAGTGGTGTTTTGGGGGATTTTCGATCGGGAAAAATTGGGTTTTCCCGTGACGGGATGAGGGGTTGCAGGTGACAGGGGGTTCATTCCGTCCACGGGGATACCCCGAAATCTCCTGGGGAAGGTCCCCAAAGTGACCACTATTTCCCCTTGACCCCCCCTCCCCCCAAAAAAATGCCTTGGGGAAATAAAGAGTTGGAAAAAACATGTTTATTTGCCCCAAAACGAGCATGGACATGGTTGAGTGACCAAATCTGGGGACCAATGGGGTGGAAGTAGGACGGCCCCAGAGTGGTGAACCTGCCTACCAGGGGTTAGAGCCCCTCAAGAGGCTCAGAGCCCCCCAAACCAGCTATCAAACCCTCCCTAAGGACTCAGCAACCCCTAAAATCAGGCCAAAGAGCTCAAAGCCCCCTTGAATTAGGGCTCAGGATCCCACAGAACACTCAGCACCCCCCCAGGGACTTCAAACCCCCCCAAACCCTCAGCCCATCCCCTCCCTGACCTGCTGCACCACCCTGGCCCTCACCGCCCGTCCTTCCCGGGAGCCGGGCCCGGGGGGCGGCGGCGGCTGCGGCGGAGGCTCGGGGTGTCCCGGGGCCGGCGGCAGCCCCTCGGGGGGCTCGAGGGGGACGCGGCGGCGCAGGGCGATGTTGTGCAGGATGCAGCAGGCCAGGAAGATCTGGCAGACTTTGGGGGGGCTGTACTGCAGCCCCCCGCCCGCCAGGCAGCGGAAGCGGCGGCGCAGCAGCCCCAGGGTGCGGCGCAGAGGGTCGAGGGTCCGGGAGTGAAGAGCGTTGTACCGCAGCTCGGCCGCGCCCCGAGGGCCCGAGATCGGCGTCAGCAGCCACGGCTTCAGCGGGTACGTGCGGTCACCTGCGGGGGAAAAGGGTCGTGCGGGTCAGAGGGAGATAGCTGAAGCGTCCCCAGAGCGCCCCAAAACCACCCCCAGAGTCACAGGTTAACCCCAGGCTTCAGCGGGTATGTGCGGTGTCCTGCTGGGGGGATGGGATTGGGGTTTAGGGACACCCCCCAGAGGGGTCACCCTCATATTCCTGAGACCCCCAGGGTCCCCCCTGATCCCCAGGAGCCCCTCACCCAGCGGCCAAGCCCCCTCCAGCCTCCACATGGAGCCACACCAGGGTGAAGCTCCCTGTGTCTGTCCCCAATCAGGGACCCCCCAAAACCCACCCCAGGAACCCCCAAACCCCCCTCACCCAGCAGCCAGACCCCCTCGGGCCTGCTGCCCTCCATGAGGCGAGCCAGGGCCGAGTTCTCGAGCACGGTGGCGTTGGGACACGAGCCGGGGAACTTGGCCACCACGTTGGTGATGGCGCCGTGGCGGTCGCACACCACCTGCATGTTGATGGAGTGAAAGTTGGCGGCGTTACGGAACAGCGGCTCGTTGTCCGCCGGCGCCCGCAGCGCCACGTGCATGGCGCCCACCAGCCCCAGCACCCCGGGCAGCGCCGGGGGGTCACCGGGGGGCGCGGGAGGCGGCGGGAAGGCGATGTACCGGGCCGCCCGCCGCTGCAGCGCCGCCAGGAACTGCGCCAGGCAGTTGGACATGGCCGACTGGCTGATGCCCGTGCTGAGACGCGAAGCCGTCTGGAAGGAGCCCGAAGCCAGGAAAGCCAAGGCCGAGGTGACTTTGACGGCCACGGGCAGCGCGTGGCTGCGGCCGGTGAGGCTCTGCAGGTCGGCGCCGAGCTCCCGGCACAGAGCCGCGATGGCAGCACGGTCCAGGCGGCAGCGCCGCAGCGCTTGTTCCTCGCTCAGCTCCAGGAAGGAGCAGCGCACCCGGTAAATGCGCTGAGCCGGGTACGGGCGGCGGCGGCGGCGGCCGCGGCGGGGGCTCAGGGCTGGGGATGGGGCAGAGGGAGCACCCGAGGGTGCGGGGAGGGAGCTCCTGGGTGGGGCTGTGGGTGTGGGGTGCGAGGCGTGGTGCTGCTCCTGAGTCCAGCTTTGATCCCGGTCCCGTTCGCGGTCTTCATCCCGCTCCCGGTGCTGCTCTCGGTCTCTCTCATGGTCCTGATCCCGCTCCCGGTGCCTGTCCCGGTGCTGCTCTCGGTCTCTCTCATGGTCCTGATCCCGCTCCCGGTGCCTGTCCCGGTGCTGCTCTCGGTCTCTGTCATGGTCCTGATCCCGCTCCCGGTGCCTGTCCCGGTGCTGCTCTCGGTCTCTGTCATGGTCCTGATCCCGCTCCCGGTGCCTGTCCCGGTGCTGCTCTCGGTCTCTCTCATGGTCCTGATCCCGGTGCCGCTCGCAGTCCTGTTCCTCCTCACTGTCCCGGTTCTGGTCCCGGTGCCGGTGCCGGTGCCGTAGCCGCCGCAGCAGCAGCACGGCGTGGGACATGGCGGGGCGGGGCCACGGGGGGCGGGGCCACGGGAAAGAGGCGTGGTAAATACGCAAGGGGTGTGGCTAATACCAGATGGGCGGGGCCAGACCCGGCCGGTCCCGGCCGCAGCCGCGTCCCGGTGGCCGCGACAGCTCAGTGATAGCGATCGGTCGCTGTTCCTGTCTGGGTCGATGCCGCTGGGGGCGGCCGGGCCCTGTCCCGGTCCCGGTGCCGACGGATCCCAAAGACAACGGTTGGTCCTGGTCTGTCCTAGTCGGTCCCGGTGCCGGTGGGGGCAGTTGGTCCTTGTCCCTGTCTCGGTGCCGGTCGATCCCGATGCCGGTAGGACCGGTCTGTCCCTGTTCCGGTGCTTGTCCCGGTACCTGTCCGTGTCCCTGTCGGTCCCGGTCTCTCCCGCTCGGTCCCGGTCCCCTCGCTCGGTTCCTCCCGGCTCCGCCGCGCCGCCAGGCCGCGCCCCTCCCCTGAGCTCTGATTGGTCGGTACAGCTGTCACGTGACATTTAGACCCCGCCTTACTTTTCATTTCCGGTGCGCCGCCGCTCCCCATTTGCCGCCGCGAGGGCGGGAGTGCTTTGTGCCTGGCACCACCCAGGCCGCTGCTGGGCGGGGCTTCCCGGCGGCTTACCCAATCGAATCTTACTATTTCGCCGCTTCGGCCAATCAACGCTCGCGATGGGCGTGGCCCTGCATGAGGCGGCCACCGCCATTTTGTTACCGTCATCGAGTGCCGGGGCGAAGGGGCGGCGCGGTGAGACTCCGGGATCCCGGGGGGGACACGGATGGGACCGGGAGGGGCCGGGGACGAGCGGGAAGGCAGCTGGGGCCGTGCTGATGTCTGCTGTCTGTGGGGAAGGACGGGACGGGGTCCTGCGGCCTCGGGAATGGGTCTAGGAGGAGACTCAGACCCGGGATAGGAGCGGAGTGAGGTCTGGGGGAGACCTGGGGGCTCCTCCACGGCCTGGGGGCTCACGGAGCACAACCGGGGCTGAGACTGCTCGGCACTTGCCGGGGCTTGAAGGTGTCCGGCTCCTTGTGAGAAGCGCGGGCCCGGAGGGGTCTCTCCTGAGGGGGTCTCCGCTTCAGGGTGCCCTGAGGGGGTGGGGGGGATCCCATCTGGAATCAGGCGGAGGAGGATCTATGAAAGGTGGGGAGAACCTTTCCCAGCCCCTTCGCCCTCCCCAGAGCGGCTCCGACCCCTCAGCCAGGCCCGGGGTTGGTCTGGGAAGGGTCTCACCGAGCTGCCCCCTTCTCTGCCACCCCTCAGGCGGGTCGCGATGGTGAAGCTGTTCATCGGCAACCTGCCGCGGGAGGCGACGGAGCAGGAGATCCGCTCCCTGTTCGAGCAGTACGGGAAGGTGCTGGAGTGCGACATCATCAAGAACTACGGCTTCGTGCACATCGAGGACAGGACGGCGGCCGAGGACGCCATCCGCAACCTGCACCACCACAAGCTGCACGGCGTCTGCATCAACGTGGAGGCCAGCAAGAACAAGAGCAAGGCCTCCACCAAGCTGCACGTGGGCAACATCAGCCCCGCCTGCACCAACCTGGAGCTGCGGGCCAAGTTTGAGGAGTATGGCCCCGTCATCGAGTGTGACATCGTCAAGGACTACGCCTTCGTGCACATGGAACGGGCTGAAGATGCTGTGGAGGCCATCCGGGGGCTGGACAACACCGAGTTCCAAGGTGAGGCTCAGGGAGCACTGAGCTGGGAGGGGGCACAGGGAGGTGAGAGAATTTGGGCCAATTTCGGTGTTACCGACCCCCCTCTGGGGTTGGTGCTGCATTCAGGACCTGTTCTCATGCTGGGATTTGGCTCTTAGAATGGTGCCAAGTGCTGTCTGTGTGTCCCCACGCAGTGTCAGCGCTGGGGGCATTGTGGTGGCTCCATGTCAGTCAGGGTAAGCAGCTCCACAGCGCAGGTTTGTTGAATTCCAGAGGATTTGCCCCAAACTGGTTGGTTCAGGGCAAGTTCCACCCCTGAGGCCACCTCACGGGACCAGGGCTGTCCCTGTGCTGCTGGAATTTGGGGGAAACAGGGCTGGGAGCCAGCACCGTGTGCCATTGTCCCCATGTGCCATTGTCCCCAGTCCTGCCTGGAATAATGGGGATCCCCCTTGTCTATGGGGGGCTGGTGCCCACCCAAGTGTCTCCTGTCATCCCCTGCCCTCAGCGGTGCCAGGAGTGGCTTTCAGGGGTCCCCCAGATCCAAGGGTGGCTCTCAGGGGTCCTCTGAGGCAGTGCCACTTCCTGGGGGTCCCGTGGACCACCAGCTCCAGCCCGGGTTTGCCACCAGAGTCTCAGATGTCCTGATCGTTGACATAATTGAATCTTGGTGCAATAATTAAATAACTAAATAACAAAATCACACCTGGAGTTTGTGCTTCTGACAGGGACCCCAAACAAAGGTGCCCCTGGGCTTTTATCTCCTCGGTCTGTGCACAGGAAGGGCTGAGGGCTGTCACCTCCTGCATTGTCCCCGAGTGTCCCTCACGTGGCTGAGCCACAGGTCCCTAGGCCCTTTGTTGTGCCTCAGTTCATGGGCACTTCCCAGGGAACATCCCACGGTGCCAAAGGTGACTCTTGGTGGCCTTGCTGTGCCGGGGGTGGCTCTCAGGGGTCCCCAAGGGGTGGTGACAGGGACAGTTTGGTGTGCTGTGCTGACACCAGCTCTGGGGAACCCCACAGTGCTGGGGTGATTCCAGGGGCCCCAATGGTGCCAGGGGCTCCCATGAAGGTTGTC
This sequence comes from Sylvia atricapilla, assembly GCF_009819655.1. Taxonomy (NCBI): domain Eukaryota; kingdom Metazoa; phylum Chordata; class Aves; order Passeriformes; family Sylviidae; genus Sylvia; species Sylvia atricapilla. Next base: position 9,083 of record NW_027077056.1, on the reverse strand, counting down.
AATGACAGGGATGGTTCCCAGAGACCCCACAGTGTGGTGCCAGCCCTGTGTGACCCCACAGTGCCAGAGCAGGGGGTGGCTCTGGGGGGACCCCATGGCCTTGTGCCAGCGCTGGGATCAACTGTGAGGGATCCCGTGGCCTGCTGTCAGTGTTGGGGTGACTCTGGGGGATCCCACGGGCTGCTGTCAGTGTTGGGGTGACTCTGGGGGATCCCACGGGCTGCTGTCAGTGTTGGGGTGACTCTGGGGGATCCCGTGGCCTGCTGTCAGTATTGGGGTGACTCTGGGGGATCCCACGGGCTGCTGTCAGTATTGGGGTGACTCTGGGGGATCCCACGGGCTGCTGTCAGTATTGGGGTGACTCTGGGGGATCCCGTGGCCTGCTGTCAGTATTGGGGTGACTCTGGGGGATCCCACGGGCTGCTGTCAGTATTGGGGTGACTCTGGGGGATCCCACGGGCTGCTGTCAGTATTGGGGTGACTCTGGGGGATCCCGTGGCCTGCTGTCAGTATTGGGGTGACTCTGGGGGATCCCGTGGCCTGCTGTCAGTGTTGGGGTGACTCTGGGGGATCCCACAGGCTGCTGTCAGTATTGGGGTGACTCTGGGGGATCCCACGGGCTGCTGTCAGTGTTGGGGTGACTCTGGGGGATCCCGTGGCCTGCTGTCAGTGTTGGGGTGACTCTGGGGGCGGGCTGGGCGCGGTGCCGGGGGTGACGCCGCGTCTCCCTCTCCCCAAGGCAAGCGGATGCGCGTGCAGCTGTCCACCAGCCGGCTGCGGACGGCGCCCGGGATGGGAGACAAGAGCGGCTGCTACCGCTGCGGGAAGGAGGGGCACTGGTCTAAGGAGTGCCCGGTCGATCGCCCGGGGCAAGTGGCGGACTTTGCCGAGGCCTATAACGAGCAGTACGGAGCCGTGCGCACTCCCTACACCGCGGGCTATGGGGAGACCGTGTATTACGATGAGGCCTACGGCGGGATGGCCGACTACTACAAGCGCTACCGCGTCCGCTCCTACGCCACGGCCTCGGCGTACGACGCCTACGCCGAGCAGACCATGGCCCAGTACTCCCAGTACGCCCAGTACTCCCAGGTCCAGTCCTCGGCCATGGCCGCCACCACGGCCATGGCCGGCCGCATCCCCACCACCTTAGACGCGTACGACCGAGCGCTGCTGCCCACTCCGGGCGCGGCGGCCGCCGTCGCCGCCGCCGCCGCCACCGCCGCGGCCGCCGCCGCGTCCTCCACGTATTACACCCGGGACAGGAGCCCCCTGCGCCGCACGGCCGCCGCGGCCAGCACCGTCGGAGAGGCGTACACGTACGAGCGTGGGCAGCTGTCGCCCGTCTCCTCGGTGGCCCGGGCGTCCCTCTACGACATGCAGCGTTTCGAGCGGGATCCCTACGGGGAGCGGGCGCGATACTCCGCCTTTTGAGGTGAGCGTCGGCGGCACCGGGAGCTCGGGCCGGGCCTCGCCGCGCTGCCGGTGCCCGGTAATGGCGTTTTTCCCCTCACAGGGTCGCCAGGGATCCCCCGGGACTCGCCGCCGTTGCCGTGGCTCCGCAGCCCCCGGATGCCGCCGCCGCGTCAGGTCAGACGTGCCCCGGGTCGCTGCCGCCGCCGCCGCGTCCCCTCCCCGTCACCGGGAGCCCCCGTCGCCGCCGGAGCCGCCGCGTCCCAGCGCCCGCATTGTCCCCGTCGCCGGGTGTCCCCGAGTGTCCCCGTGCGTCCCCCGTGTCCCCAGATCTCCCCTCACTTCTCTGCTCTCTTCCAGGTGCGGCGGCCTCGGATGGAGCCGTGTCCCCCCAGCCTGAGGCCCCCCTTTTTGTACGGAGCTTCCCCCGAGTCCCCCGCCGCTCTGTCCGGGCGGGGACACTCCCGGCCTCGCCCGCCCCTTTTCCACCAAAATAAAAATTCTCTCCCAATTTCCGTGCCTGGGCCGGACAATGAGAGGTGGGCGGGGCTTCTGGTGGGCGGGACCAGCTCTGGCCAATCACAACGCAACGCCGGCGGCGCGATTTAAATCCCGCGCGAAATATGCAAATCAGCTTTGGGCGGGAGGAGGCGGGGTGAATGCAAATAGAGCGTGCGAGCGGCCAATCAGATGTCCAGAAAGAGAGGGCGGGGTCTATACAAAACAGGGGAGGGGCTATGCAAATTTACCTCGCGGGGAGGGACCCGACCCCATTTTAGTCACGGACCATGGGGGGGTTTTTGGCGCTCGGAACTTTTTTCACACGTTCGCGGCCGTGTTCTTGCCCGGCCTGGTTTAGGTGCGCTGACATCACTTCCGGCGCGACGCCGTCTCCGGAGCGACCATGGCGCTGAACGGGGGTGAGGCACCGGCGGGAGCTCCCCGAGCGCGGCTTCCCCCCCGGGACCCCCCACCCTCCAACGGGAGTCACCCCTGAGCCCCCACCCGCCACCGGCACCGCCCCTGAGCCCTGAGGGTCCTCCCTGGGACCCCCACAGTGACACCGGGGGCGCCCCGCGACCCTCCCGGTTCCCTCCGAGTCCCCCTTAGGCCGCCTTAACCCGCTGTTTCTTAACCGATTCCCGCTCCCGGGACCCCCCCGGTAACCGAGACCCCCCCGGTAACCGAGACCCCCCCCGGTTCTCTCCCCAGGTGCGGACGAGGCCGAGGCGCGGCGGGAGCGGCTGGACCGGGCGAGCCGGGCCATGGGGGGGCTCCTGCTCCGGGGCTACCGAATGTTGGGGAGCTCCTGTCCCCAGTGCGGGGTGAGCGACACCGGGACCCCCCCCCGGGATTAACGGGACCTGGGAATGGGGAGGTGGGGGGTGGGAATGGGGGGCTGGGACCCCACCCCGGGAATTGGGGGGGGGCTGGGACCTCCACCCCGGGAATTGGGGGGGGTCGCAGCCCCTGGTGACCCCCCGTGTCCCCCCCAGACCATTCTGCTGCAGGACAAGGAGCAGCGGCTGCTGTGTGTGACCTGCCAGGAGCCCGAGGGGCCCGGGGGCGGCCACGGTACGGCCGGGGGGAGGGGAAATTGGGAATTTGGGGGGTGGGAATTGGGGGGATGGGAGGTGGATGGGAATGGGGGAGGGGGTTTGGATGTGGGAATTTTTGGGAGCGGATTGAGGAGAAGTGAGAATGGGGGGAGGGGGAGGGGAGAGAATTTGGGACCCCCCCCAAACCTCGGCGCGGGGATCCCCATCATCTCCCCTCCCCCATCCTCACCCTCCCTCTCCCCTCCCCCAGCTCCTCCCCCTCCCCCCGCGCCCTCCCCCGCCGCCCCCCGGCCCGAGCACTGCGAGGGGGCGGCCGCCGCTTTTCGGGGGGCTCCCCCCGCTCCCCCCGAACCCCCCGGTGGCGGCGGCGGAGGCGCGGTGGCGGCGGCGAGGGCCGCGGTGCTGCAGAAGCTGCTCTGGGCCGCGCAGGAGCTGCCCAAAACGGCGTCTGCCGAGGGCAGCGCTCACCTTTGTCACCTGGTTCGGGCCTGTGCCGATGCCTTGGGGGGGCTGCAGGCCCTGGAGCCCCCCCGCGGGGCCGCCCAGCCCCCCCCGACAGCGTGAGAGCCCCTCCCCCCCCCAAAAAATATCCCCCTCTGGAGTCTCGTCCTTCCTGGAGCCACATAAAGGCCGCCCGTGGTGTCCCCCCGAATGTGTCTGGGGTTTTTTTGGGAGGGTCTGGGGGGGATTTGGGGGGTCCAGGGGGGGTTTAGAGGAGGTTTGGGGGGGTCCAGGGGGGGTTTAGGGGTTTTAAGGGGGGTTTGGGGGGTCCAGGGAGATTTAGAGGAGGTTTGGGGGGGTCCTGGGGGGGTTTGGGGGGTCCAGGGAGGTTTGGGGGGTCCTGGGGGGTTTTGGGGGTCCTGGGGGGGTTTGGGGGTCCTGGGGGGGGTTTGGGGGCTCTGGGTGCTGATGGATCGGGTGGGGGGTGGGGCGATGGATCAGGAGAGGATCGATGGATTGGGAGAGAATCAATTGATCAGACAGGAATCAGCTGATTGGGGGAGGATCAAGTGATCAGGAGAAGATGGATGGATTGGGGGAGGGTCGATTGATCAGAAAGGAATCAATAGATCCAGACAAGGATCGGTGGATAAGGGAGGAATCAATGGATCAGGATCAATGGATCAGGGGGAGGGTCAATTGATCAGAGGGGAATCAATCAATCAGCGGCAGATCAATGGATCGGGACAAGAATCAATGGAGATCAATTGATCGGGGTGGAATCGATAGATCTGATCAAGGATCAATGGATCAGTGGCAGATCAATGGATTGGGACAAGAATCAGGGGATTGGGAGAGGATCAATTGATCAGAGGGGAATCAGTGATTCAGTGGCTCAGGGGCGGATCAATGGCAGATCAATTGATCAGGATGAGGATCAATTGATCAGGATGAGGATCAATGGATCAGGAGAGGATCCATAGATCCCAGCAAGGATCAATACCCTGGGAATTCCCTCGGGAACAGCCCCGAGCCCCGGGAAGTTCCTGGACAAAAAAATCAGAGTCCAGGATCAGGAAAATCCTTTGATGTAAAAAAATTGATAGAAAGGAGTTCAATAAAAAGAGGAATTTGATATTTAAAAAAGGTTTGACATGAAAGGGTTTGATATAAAAAGTTTGATATAAAAAAGGTTTGATATAAATTTGACATAAAAGGGCTTTATATAAAGGGTTTGATATGAAAAGGGTTTGATATAAAAAGTTTTGATATAAAAAGAGCTTGATGTAAAAAGGATTTGATACAAAAGGGATTCGATATAAAAGGGACTTGATGGAAAAAGGGTTTGATATAAATTTGATATAAAAGGGATTCGATATAAAAAGGGTTTCAAATAAAAAGGGTTCGATATCAATTTGATATAAAAGGGATTAGATATAAAAAGGGTTTCAAATAAAAAGGGTTTGATATAAATTTGATATAAAAGGGACTCGATATAAAAAGGGTTTGAAATAAAAAGGGTTCGATATCAATTTGATATAAAAGAGATTCGATATAAAAAGGGTTTCAAATAAAAAGGGTTTGATATAAATTTGATATACCCATCACAAGCCCCGACCTGACCCCAAAATCACCCCCAAATCATTTCGGGGGGGGGAGGGGACATTTGATGGCCCGGGGGGGGTGGGGTGGGGGAGGGGCCGCCCCTCCCCCTCTCTCCGATTTCCTGCGGGCGGGGCCGAGGGGGGGGGGTCCGGAGCTGTCGCGACCGATCGCGATCGAGGCGCTGTGTGTGGGGGAGGGGCAGTGCCGGGTTTTGGGGGGCCGTGGGGGAGGGGTGTCGGGTTTTTTTTGGGGGAGGGGGGATTTTGGGGGGTCCATGGGGAGCGTTTGGAAGCGGCTGCAGCGCGCGGGGAAACGCGCGGCCAAAGTTCGCTTCGAGGCGACCCTCGAGGAGCTGCTGGTGGAGGGGGGGGGCAGCTGGTGAGTGACCCCTCCCCCAGCCCGGGACACCCCCAAATCCCTGCCACCCCCCCCCCCTTGACCCCCTGGGAAACCCCCTCCCCCCAAAAAATCCGTGGGAAGTCCCAAATCTTCCAGAATTCCCCCCTTCAAAAAAAAAAATTAATGGAATTCTCTCCCCCCACCCCCTAAAAAAACCCCCCACGGGACCCCTCCCCCCACGGGACCCCCCAATTCTCTGAGACCCCCCCCAAAGGGTGGGGGAGGGACCCCAAATCCTTCAGAACCCCCCAAAAACACGGGACCCCCCCCCCAAAAAAAAAAAACAACCACTTCTGAGACTTTGGGACACCCCAACCCCCCCCCGGGACCCCCCAAACCCCCCCCGGGACCCCTCAAATCAACGAGACCCCCCCGAGCCCCAAATCTCTATAACCCCCCCTCGGGACACCCAAAACCCACCCAGACCCCCCCCCAAAAAAAAAATTCCTCCCCCTGCGGGTTCATTTTGAGTTTAAAATGTCCATAAATGGGGTCGGGCTAAAAATAAACCCGGGGGGGGAGGGGAGAGCCCCCCCCTTTCCCTCCCCTCCCCCACCCCGGGGGTGTCCGGTTTCCCCCCCCCGGCCACAAATTTAGCCGCCACCCCCCCTCGGGGAGTGGGGGAGGGGAAGGGGGAATTTTGAGGGTCCTGGGGGGGGGGGGGGGAATTTGGGGGGCGGAGGGTCATTTTGGGGGGGTCATTTTGGGGGGGTCAGTTTGGGGGCTCAGTTGGTGGGGGGGATCAGTTTGGGGGGGTCCCGGAGGTCATTTTGGGGGGGGGTCGGTTTGGGGGTGTCAGTTTGGGGGATCAGTTTGGGGTCATTTGGGGGGGGGTCAGTTTTGGGGGGGGCAGTTTGGGGGGTCAGTTTGGGGTCAGTTTGGGGGGTCATTTTGGGGGGGTCAATTGGGGGGTCTGTTTGGGGGGGTCAGTTTGGGGGGGTCAGTTTGGGGGGGCAGTTTGGGGGTCCCGGGGTCAGTTTGGGGGTCCCGGGGGGTCAGTTTGGGGGGGTCAGTTTGAGGGGGTCAGTTTTGGGGATCACTTTGGGGGTCCCGGGGGCAGTTTGGGGGTCCCGGGGCTCCTTTCGGGGGTCCCGGGGGCAGTTTGGGGGTCTCGGGGGCAGTTTGGGGGTCCCGGGGGGTGTCCTGACCCCCTGCCCCCCCAGGACCCCCGACAGACTGACCGTGGTGTGGAGCCGGCGGCAGCGCAGGGTCTGCTCCAAGGTGGGGGAGGGGCCCGGGGGGGTTTGGGGGGGTCTGAGTTGGTTTTTGGGGGGGTCACAGTTGGTTCAGGGGGTCCGGGATGGGTTGGGGGCGGACTCTGGGGGGTCTCGGGGGGTCAGAGATGGTTTGGGGTGTCTCTGGGGGTCCCGGGGGGGGTCAGGGATGGTTTTGGGGGTCAGGGGTGTTTTGGGGGGGTCAGGGGTGTTTTGGGGTCCCGGGGGGGGTCCGGGGGGGGTCAGGGATGGTTTTGGGGGGGTCAGGGATGTTTTGGGGTTCCAGGGGGGGGTCAGGGATGGTTTGGGGTCCCGGGGGGGGTCAGGGATGGTTTGGGGGGGTCAGGGATGGTTTGGGGTCCCGGGCTCTCTCTGACGGGGGGTGCAGCCCCGCAGGTGGCACTTGGGGGGGGTCAGGGATGGTTTGGGGGTCCCGTGGGGGGTCCCGGGGGTGTCAGGGGTGTTTTGGGGGGGTCAGGGATGTTTTGGGGGGTCCCGGGCTCTCTCTGACGGGGGGTGCAGCCCCGCAGGTGGCAGCCGGGCATCCAGAACCCGCAGCGGGGGATGGTGGTCTGGGTGGTGCCCGAGACCCTCGAGGTGGTGGTGACCCTGTACCGGGTACGTGGGACCCCCCCCCCTCGTGTCCCCAAACCCCCTCCTGTGTGTCCCCTCCCCCCCCGTGACCCCCCGTGACCCCCCCGTGCCCCCCCCAGGACCCCCAAGGCGCCACCTTCGATGACAAATCCTGGAGCTTCCTCGTGGTGAACGTGAGGGGGGACCCCAAAAATGGGGGGAGGGGACACGGGGACACCTCCGAAACGACGGGGGGAGGGGGGGTGACATTGGGGTCCCTCAGGTGACACTGAGGGGGGTCCTGGGGGTCTCGGGGTGACACGGGGGTGACATCTGTGTCCCCTGGGGTGGGTGACGTTGGGGTCCTGGGGTGACATTGGGGTCCCTGGGTGTCACTGGGGTCCCCGGGTGTCCCCTGGGTGTCCCCTAGATGTCCCCTGGGTGTCCCTGTTTGTCCCCTGGATGTCCCTGAATGTCCCCGGGTCTCCCCTGGGTGTCCTCGGGTGTCCCTGGGGTGACACTGAGGTCCCTGGGGTGGGTGACACTGGGGTCCTTGGATGTCCCCGGGTGTCCCCTGGGTGTCCCTTGGTGTCCCATAGATGTCCCCGGGTCTCCCCTGGGTGTCCCTCGCATGTCTCTCTGGTGACACTGCGGTCCCAGGGGTGGGTGACACTGCGGTCCCCGTGTGTCCCCGTGTGACCCCCCCGTGTCCTCGCAGGAGTCGCGGGGGCGGCGCTCGGTGGTGGCCTCGGCCCCGCTGGACTTGGGGCGCCTGGCGGGGCTTGGGGACACCCCCGTGTCCCTGTCCCTGCGCCCCAGGACACGCAAGGTGACAACGGCGACGCTGCGGCTGCGGCTGCGCGGCCTCGTCCTGATGGAGGGACACCCCACGTAGGGGACAGGGGACATCGGGGACATTGGGGACATTGTGGGGGAATGGGGACATTGGGGACATTGGGGGAGAATCGGGACATTGGGGACATTGGGGACATTGCGGGGAAATGGGGACACTGGGGACGCTGAGGGACTTTGGGGACATCGGGGACATTGGGGGAGAATGGGGACATTGGGGACATTGAGGGGAAATGGGGACACTGGGGACATTGGGGACGTTGAGGGATATTGGGGACATTGGGGGGAATGGGGACATTGGGGACTTTGGGGACATTGGGGACATTGTGGGGAAATGAGGACACTGGGGACATTGGGGACATTGGTGGCTTGGGGACATTGGCTTGGGAACATTTGGGGACACTGGGGGACATTTGGGGATACACGGGGACATTGGGGACATTGAAGGGACACAACGACTTGGGGACATTTAGGGGGAACACGGAGGGGCCTGAGGCTCTTTGGGGGTGTTGGGGACCCCCCCGGTGACCCCTGGGGACACCGTGGCCACGCAGGGACGAGGACATGCAGAGTGTCACCAGCCTGTGTCCCCCTGGGGACGTGGCCGACCTGGGGGACTTCGAGAGTGACCCCGAGGACGAGGGGGGGGCGCAGAGGGCGGGGGGAGCGCCCCCCGTACCCCGAGGTGAGACCCCCACAGTGTCCCCAAAGTGTCCCCACAGTGTCCCCAAAGTGTCCCCAACCCCCCCCGGTGTCTGGAGGAGGGGGGGAGGGGACACGAGCCCATCCCCCCCCCGGGGGGTCCCTGACCCGCCTCTCCCCCAGCGCCGCCCCCCAGGAGGGACCCCCCCACTTTGGGGACACGGAGCGACCCCCCGGAGCCGGGGGGGGACACGGAGCCCCTCCCCCAACCCCCCGCGGTGAGTGGCGAGGGGGGGGAGGGGCGCGGGACCCCCTGAATTGGGGAGAGGGGGGAGAAATTTGGGGTCCCCCTTGGGGGGGTTGGAGACCCCCTGAATTGAGGGGG
>NW_027077055.1:0-52566 GCF_009819655.1 Sylvia atricapilla | reverse complement strand
TATAAATATGAAGGGACAAACAATAAACACCAGTGCGGCATGAAACACAGTCTCGGTGTGAATGTCGTAGCTCAGTCCGACCCCTCAAAAGGGACCCCAAATTCAAATCCCCGCATAGTCCATCTAGTGAGTGAGATGTACAGAAACATCACAACATACATCGTCACAAAAAAAAGGGGAAAACAGATCCAATCAACATCTGTTCTGGTGTCAAACAGGGCGGTCCTATGTCACCTTTCCTGTTCAATTCGGCACTTGACCCTCTTCTATGTAAACTTGAGGCAGAGGGTAAAGGGTTCCATCATGGAGGGTTTCAAGTTACGGCCATGGCTTTTGCAGACGATTTGGTGCTACTGAGTGATTCCTGGGACGGTATGCATTATAACATCCGGATTCTGGAGACCTTTTGTGAACTTACTGGTCTCCAGACCCAAGGGGAGAAATGCCACGGTTTTTGCATCAAACCAACTAAGGACTCGTTTACCATCAATGATTGTCCTGCCTGGTGGATTAATGGGACTCCCCTGAACATGATTGACCCAGGGAGTTCAGAGAAATATCTTGGCATCCAGATTGACCCATGGGTGGGCTTTGCCGATCCAGGCTTATTCAGGAAACTTGAGGAATGGCTCCATCGGATTGGAGACGCACCACTTAAGCCTTTTCAGAAGGTCGATATACTCAGGACTTATACCATCCCGAGACTGATATATTTGGCTGACCACACCGAGGTAACAGCTGGGCTTCTCGAATTCCTTGACCTATTGATAAGGAGAGTGGTCAAGGAGTGGCTTCACCTTCCACCAAGTACATGTGATGCCATCTTGCATTCCAAGTTTAAGGATGGAGGGCTTGGACTCATCAAATTGCGGCACTTATTCCAAGCATTCAGGCGCAAAGGTTGCACAAGTTGGCTCAATCTTCGGATGGCGTTTTAGTTTCGTTTTTGAAGGGCGTACATCTTGAAAGGGTATATGAGAAATTATGGTTGTGAGCTGGAGGAGTGAGAGAGTCCATCCCACTGATTTGGGAGCCTATCCCTCAGATTGAACAGGTTGTAAGTGGAAAGGAAGTCTTGTCGGAATGGGAGGCCCCCCGTCTCCGAATCCCCCTTGCTAAACCATGTGACTGGAGGAAGGTGGAATTTAAAAAATGGAAACATCTGGTTACCCAAGGCCATGGAATCATGAATTTTGAGAATGATAATATCAGTAATGGCTGGTTGATGCATTATCACAGCATCCCTCACAGAAAACTTATACATTTATACAGATAACGACGTGTCAGTTATTTACTATTTTGTACCAATGCCCAGTGCCCACACTAAAAGTGTCATTTCTACTTTGATCCAATCCACTCTAACTACTTTGTGCCATCACCACCCCAAAAGATGGAGGACGAGGAAGAAGGAGAAGTACATGAGGTACCCCCCCAAATTCCACCATCTTATCCCCATTTACCTCTCTTTTATAAACTCTAAAACTACTGAATTTTGTATCTTCTACTGTACTAAACTACTGTTTTCACATCCCGGTGGTTTGCAATTCCTCTCTCTGTGTCGGAAGCCTCTCCCATGGATTAAAATCAAACCCAGTGTTTTCCTGGGCTCTGTGCCAAGGTGTCCAAGCCCCCTGGCCCGGCTCCACACCCCCCTGTCCAGGGCTCAAATTCCCCTCCTCGGGTCCCAGGCCATCCAAGGGGATGTCCTGGACTCCAACAAACTATGTCCATTTTCAGAACTTCTCTATTTTGTTTACATATTTCTCCTCTGGAAGGAGAAAGATGATTGATGATGATGTTCAGCAACAAGGTCGAAGAGGTGGCTGCCTGTGTAGCCAATCTTTGGCCTGCTTGTGAAAGTGGATATAAGATGGATATAAAGAGAATTAAAGCGGAGAGAGCTTTCCCTGCTGACCTTTCTGCTGCCTGCTCATTCTTTTGTGTCCCTAACAGTGACAGTGTTTAATACCCAAGTGTGGCAAGCCCGTGCCCTGGGGCAGCAGCTGGTGCTGGGACAGCCGCGGGAGCTGCACTAACGCCCCGTGGTGCTCAGGGGGCACTGAGGGGATGGGAGTTCATAGGGACCCTCCACAGTCCTCACTGTGCACGAGAAGGGTTTTTAGTGTCTGGGATCGATTTCCCGGGATTTCTGGGCTCCAGGGCCCGAGGCAGCAGCAGTGGCATCCACAGTCAGGGTCGAAAAGCTCATGGTGACCCCAGCCCAGTGTCCGAGGGCTGAGCGGAGCTGGTTGGGAATACCCCACTTATCTCCACCGCCCAAAGCCACTTTCCCAGCTCCAGATGCCGCCTCTGCCCGGCCCCGGCACGATCCCGCGGGATCACCGCTTGTCACACAGCTGGAGGGGTTTGATGGGGCCGTGCCCCACGTTTCCCTCGCTACGGCTCCTTCAGTGACACGGGATGGCCGAGACCCCTCAGTGCTGCCCCAACCAGCCCTCGGTTCTGCTCTTTAGTGTCAGAGTGGCCACGGCTGGTGTGGGGTTTTTGTTATTTTTTATCCTATTCTCTACTGCCACCGCTTCTCGCCACTCCCAGCGCAGTTCTTCCATGACAAAGGTGGCACAGAACCCTCAGTGCGGTTCTTTTCTTGTATTTTATTCTATTCTCTATGTTCAATTCTATTCACACCTCACACCCGCCTTGGCGCTGCCCTTCTGGCCACACCCGGCAGCGCCCGTCCTGCGGCACAGCTCTTCAGTGACACCGGGTGCCGGGGACTCCCTGGTGTAGATTTTTTAATCTATTTTACTCTATCCTCTGTATTTTGTTTTATTCACTCCCCACCCGTGCTTTGGTACAGCAGCTTCAGATGCAGGTGGGGGAGACACCCTTGGCTCTTTGATGGCATTTTAGTCTCTTCTCTACATTTTATTCTCATCTTTTGTTCCCACCTCGCCCATCTCGCTGAGCGACTCCTTCAGGGACCCGAGGCAGCACAAACCCCTCGGGGCAGCTCCAACACGGCCCCACCTGCCACCGCTCCCCGAGGCCTCCCCGCTGCTCCCTGGGGATGGGACAACACAGGCGGCCCCGGCTCCTTCCTCTTCCTCTTCTTCCTCTGGATGGGATTCAGAAAAGTTTAACTGAGGCAAGGAGACTCTAATTGTGGGGAGAAAATGTGAACACAGGGGATTTGAATGGGAGGGGGTGATTTGAATTAGGGAGAGAAAATCAAATGGGGGAGGAGCCCCCAGCCCTCAGCTGTGCCCCAAAGGCGCTGCCAGAGGTTCAATGCTCCAACGCCCCAGGCTGCGGATGTGGAGCTGCCGCTGCTCCCCGGGAATGTCTCAGGATAGAAACTCCATTCAAGCTTTTATGTTCCCAGTCACTCCCAATAAGGTCTGAGTTCCCCAACATGGTCCCAGTTCCTCCCAGTCATGCCCTGTATGGCTCCATTCACTCTTAATCACTCCCACTAGGAGTCCAGTATGGCTCCAGTCACTCCCAGGGTCCTTGGGCCCAGCCAGGACCCCTCGCTCCATTCCTGTGATTTGGCAGGGTAGTGTGTCCCCCCAACCCCTCTGTCACTCTGTCCTTGCCTGGCTGCCCCCAGTGATCCCAGTAAAGCTTCCCAGTTCACCCCAGTCTCGCTTATTGGGGGGCAGTGGGGAGGGACTTGGGGGTCCCTATGGGGGGACCATGATTGGGGGAGGAGAACAGAAGAGGCCCCTGGATGGATCAACAGTTGGGACCCCAGTGTGCTCCCCCCATGTCACCCCACTCTGGGGACTCGTTGGGTGGCACCTGAACCTCAACACAGCACCCAGCGAACCCCAAAAGGTGCCGGGACCCCTCTAAGCCACTGGGTCTTACCAGGAAAATTTGAGGAGGGGTCTCTTGGGGGTACCCAGGCTGGGCCAAGAGCCCAGTGCTGCCCCAGCACAACCTGCCTTGGATCCATTCCAGGGATTAGAAAAAAGGAGTGGGACCCCTCCCAATGCAGATTGGGGTCCCAGACCCTTCCCCCACTCTTTCGGCATCCAAGACCCCTCTTTTTACCCACCCTTCCACCACTTCCCCACTGCACCCCAATCCACCACCATCCTCCATGCTTGATTTTGGGGATTTCACATCCCTCTTGCTCAGTCTGGGGGGCCAATACTCCCTTTCCCTTAATTCAGGCGCCTCCCGATAGCGTTTTCCTAGGAGGAATTTCTGAGTTCTGCGATTTCTGGGGTGCAGTTCTTAGGGGGAACAGCTCTGTCTGGCCTTCCCCTCCCTCTTGTGCCCTCTCGGCTGCCCCAGACACCCTGAGAGTGCTGGGATTTCCCTCCTGGGGACAAGGACCTTCATTCCTTTCCAGGAGCCCAATGCCCACATGAGGGTCCAGGTCAGGGGGTCCTTCAGCAGCTGCCCCAGAACCTCCGCCAGGGTCTCCCAGCGCAGCCGGAGCTGCTGGGCCTGGGGTCCCCAAAGCCCTCAGCAAACCCCAAGGCCCTCCCAAGAACCCTCAACTCCTTCAAACCCAGCATCCCCCACAGCCCCTGCAAGTTCCCCCCATGGCACCGGCCATGGCCATGTCTCCACATGTCACTGGCCATGTCCCACCCTGTCCTCACCCCTGTCTGTCACCCCACCCTGTTTCCATCCCTGTCATTGTCCCCTACGTCTCCATCTGTTCCCGTGTCCCTCCGTGTCACCATGAATGGCCAGGGCCATGTCCATGTGTCTCCATGTCACTCTCCATGTCTATGTCACACCATGTCAATGTCCCCTCATCATCCCAACCATCTCTCAGTTCAGTGTCTTTAGTTTTACCCCACTGTTGCAAGTTTGCTTGCTTTTTACTGTTCGTATTTTTTCGCACGCACCTTCAAGTAAAGTACGTCTATTTATAGAATTTATATATTTGTTTACATATTTCTCTCTAGGAGGAGAAAGATGATTGATGGTGATGTTCACCAATGACAATGAAGAGGTGGCTACCGGTGTAGCCAATTTCTGGCCTGCTTCTCAAAGGTATATAAGATGGAGTCAGAGAAAATAAAGTAGGGAGCTTTCCTGCTTGACCTGCTGCTGCCTGCTTCGTTCTTTCGTGTCCCTAACAGCAACATCAGATATTTTAAATGGAAGAAGAGAAATGAAAAGCATATCAAGGCCAATTGAAAAGGATTTCCCTGTCCATGCCGGCTGAGCATCCACGTGCTTGGGTGGGAGGCAAGAACGTTTCTTTTAGGGGTTTCCACCCCACTATCTCCAAAATCTTGGTCTTTGCCCCAGATCATCACACGTGGCTGCAGAAGATGCCTTCGGACAACAGCAAATCAAAATGGTGCATTCCCTGAGGTTGGAAAAGATCTCCAAGACCATACAGCATTCCTCGATGCCACCAGAAGATAGGATTGAACACAGAAGAATTTTTTGGGTTGGAATTCAACAAATCTGCTGTTCCCAAGGAATTCCCAACGCCGGTCTGTGTCCCAATGGACGTTCCTACCCCGGCGTTCATCCAGGTGCCCATGTCTTCCAGGAGACAGGAAAATGTGGATCCCCCACAGCCAGGTGTCTTCCCAACACGGATCACCAGGACCACAGATCACCAGGGCTCTGCCCAACGGGGGTCACTGGGGATCATCCAATGCTGATCCTCCTATGGGGGATGGAGCTGGAGGTGTGCGTGAAGCTCTTCCTGCACTCGGGGCAACTTATGGTGCCTCTGTCGGTGTCGGGTGAAGTGAGAGCTGCTGGAGAAGCTCTTCCCACACTCAGGACACTCGTAGGGCCTCTCCCCGGTGTGGATGCGCCGGTGGACAGTGAGGTGTGAGTTGCGCTTGAAGCCCTTCCCACAGTCAGGACAGCAGAACGGCCTCTCATCCGTGTGAATCTGCTGATGGATGAGAAGATCAGACCTGGCCTGAAACCTCTTCCCACACTTGGGACACTCACAGGGTCTCTCCCTCGTGTGGATGCGCCGGTGGCTGATGAGGTGTGAGTTGCGCTTGAAGCCCTTCCCACAGTCGGGGCAGCGGAAGGGCCTCTCATCCGTGTGAATCCGCTGATGTAAGAGGATATTGGAGCTGGTCTGAAACCTCTTCCCACACTTAGAACACTCGTAGGGCCTCTCCCCAGTGTGGATGCGCTGGTGTTTTCTCAGATCAGAACTCCATCCAAAGCTCCTCCCACATTCCAAGCAGGTGTACGGCCTTTCTCCAGTGTGGATCAGGTGATGCTGGAAGAGATTGGAGCTGGCTCTGAAGCTCTTCCCACATTCCCCACACTTGTAGGGTTTTTCCCCACTGTGGATCCTCTGATGCCGGATCAGGTGGGAGCTCTGGTTGAAGCTCATCCCACATTCCCTGCACTCATAGCGCCGTTCTCCAGTGTGGATCCTCTTGTGTTGGATCAGAGTGGAGCTGTGCTTGGAGCTGTGCTTGAAGCTCTTCCCACACTCCCCACACTCATAGGGCCGTTCCCCAGTGTGCGTCACCTGGTGCTGGATCAGGTGGGAGGTCCGGCTGAAACTCTTCCCACATTCCAGGCACTTCTGGGGCTTCTCCCCTCCATGAGGCTTCTCCTCCAGCTCTGGGCTCCAGCTGGATCTCCGGCCGCCCTCCTGGCACAGGGGGGGCCTTTCCTCCTCACAGCTCCCTGGGCTGGGTTTGCAGCCCCTCCTCCTGCGGGATCTGCGGGGCTTTTCCTCCTCCTCCTCCATCTGGGCACTCCTTGGGAATGAAAAATCCTGGTTTAGGGAGAAAACAACAGGAAAGCACCTTAGGCTGGGGGTTCCTCCTTGCCCAAGTTATTCCCTAGAATTCAATGGGCACCATGAGTCTGTCAGAACCTTCAAAACACCAAAATTCAGCCCAAAAATCCTCCAAACATCCACACTCAGCCAAAACCCCTTCAGTGCTGGGGTGGATGCTTAAAGCAGAGCTTCCCTCTACCCACCATGCCACCAATGCCACATGGAGTAAGTGGACTGCTCTCATCACACAGAGCGCTCCTATTCGAAAACTGAATCACCCTGGGATATTGGGGATAATTACAAACTGGCCAGAAGGTGAAAACGTTAGTCCTACTGATGAAGAGGAACTAGAGCAAGTGACACGTGCTGAAGAAGCTCCACCGCACAACCAACTGCCAGTAGAGGAAACACACTACGCTCTTTTCACTGACGGCTCCTGTCACATCGTGGGGATGAACCACAAGTGGAAAGCAGCCGTGTGGAGCCCCACACGACAGGTCACACAAGCCACTGAAGGAGAAGGTGGATCGAGTCAACTTGCTGAACTCAAAGCTGTTCAATTAGCGCTGGACATTGATGAAAGAGAGAAGTGGCCAAAGCTCTTCCTCTACACTGATTCATGGATGGTAGCCAATGCTCTGTGGGGATGCTTGAAGAAGTGGAAAAAGGCTAACTGGCAACGTAGAGGAAAATCAATTTGGGCTGCTGAAGAGTGGAAAGACATTGCCACCACGGTAGAGAAACTACCTGTAAAAGTCCCCCATGTAGATGCCCATGTCCCCAAGAGTAGAGCTAATGAGGACCACCAAAACAATGAGGAGGGAGATCAGTCTGCAGAGAAAGAGGGGGCAAAGATAGACTGTGAGTGGCAACACAAGGAAGAGCTTTCCTAGCTCAATGGCCCCATGATGGCTCAGGTCATCAGGGCAGAGATGTCACCTGTAAGTGGGCACGAGACCAAGGGGTGGATGTAACCTTGGACAGTATTTCTCAGGCTACCCAGGACTGTGAGACGTGTGCTGTGATCAAGCAGGCCAAGCAGGTGGAGCCCCTGTGGTGTGGTGGGCGGTGGTCCATATATAAATATGGGGAGGCCTGGCAGAATGACTGCATTACACTGCCCCAGACACGCCAAGGCAAGCGCTGTGTGCTCACAATGGCAGAAGTCACCACAGGATGGCAGGAGACCACCCTGTGCCTCAAGCTACAGCCCCTAACACCGCTCTTGGCCTTGAAAAGCAAGTTCTTTGGAGGCATGGTACCCCTGAGAGGACTGAGTCACACAATGGGACTCACTTCAAGAAGAGCCAAGGAGAATCAGAATTATACCTTCAAGACACTTCTCCTCCCCCACAAGATTCCTTTCCCTTCTCACGGACAATATCTAGAGACAAAACGTGGAACCCTTGGTCAGTTTAGCACCTATAAAATAGTCTTCCATCAGTTCTTTGAGAGAGAGAAATCCTTTTTGATATGCTATCTTACGGTAACTTCCCCACAGTTCTCTTCTGGCTTTTTAATTCTCAGAAAGAACAGTCCCTCGGGAATCTGCATTTGCTAAGTCCCTCCCATATCACACAACCTTCCCACAGCTGCATGATGGGCCATGGATGCCTCTTTTGTCCCCTCCAGGGACAACTCAATGTCCCCGAGCTGGCACAGCAGCTCCAAGGGGAGCACCCTGCCTCTGTCACACTCAACCACCAAGCGGCCCAGCGGCCCCAGGGACACTTCCACCTGTTGTCCCCTCCTGGTGGCTGCCCCCGCCTGGCTGGTGGCCACCATGGCCTCTTCAGTGGCCTTGGAAGAGGTGACTGTCACCACCCAGGCCTCGTGTGCAGCACTGCCAAGGCTGGGGCCACCAGGTTGTCCCCAGCTGTCCCCTGGCCAGTGGTCCCATCCCACAGGTCCCCAGCCAGGCTGGTGGCGGTGGCCTCGTGCTCCCAGGTATTGCAGAGCTCAGTGGCCTCATCAACCAGCCAGAACCAGCTCTCCGTGAGCACATCGAGTCATGCCAGGCGCTGGCCACGCCTCTCACACTGGCCCAGGTGGCCCCCGGGGTGGCCCTGAGGGCGGCCAGGGCCTGGCCCAGGGAGGTGACACCGCACTGACCCGGGGAGGTGACACCGTGCTGGCCCAGGGTGTCCCGGAGGCACCAGGTGAATCTCCTCAGGTCTGCGTGCAGGGACCCTGGGTACACAAACAGCCACATGCTCCTGCATGGCACAGTCACCGTGGCCACCGTGGCCACCAGCGCCTCCAGCAGCTGCAGAGGGGACAGGGGAGGTGGCAGGGACATCATGGCACTTGTGCCCTCCAGGAGTCCCCTTTGTCCCCTCCCTGGAGGGCGCAGCTGTCCCTCTGTCACCTCCTTGTCCCCTCTGCCACCCCCCTGGGAATGTGTTCCTTCCATAATTACCAAAAGGATTTTGAAGGTTGTAAAGCAGTGGGGAAGGATGAGCTT
The DNA here is from genome assembly GCF_009819655.1 of Sylvia atricapilla. Classification (NCBI taxonomy): domain Eukaryota; kingdom Metazoa; phylum Chordata; class Aves; order Passeriformes; family Sylviidae; genus Sylvia; species Sylvia atricapilla. The sequence goes on along the minus strand of NW_027077055.1, from coordinate 43,396 downwards.
TTTTACCCCTCATTTTTAAGCTGTCCCTGAAATAATTCCAAAAATAGAACACATGTTGTACGTGAATGCAACACTCCAGCAGTGGATGGCATTAGATTATTTATCAGCAGAAGGAGGAGCGTGTGGGAAATTAAATGACTCAAAGTGCTGTTTGCAAATAGATGACAATGGAAAAGTGGTGAAACAAATCCCAAAAGGAATAAAAAAGCTCATGTACCGGTCCAAACATGGAAAGGATGGGAATGGGACACGTTTTCGTGCTTACCTGGTGGACTGTGGGTTAAACAAAGGCCTTTTTTCTTATGTGCTGTAGCAACTCTAATCTTTTGACCATGCATGATCCCTTGCTCAGTACAACTTATTCAACATGTGATCCCAGGGATGCAGGTAGTAGCCATGGCTACTGATCCAGAGATGGCTACAAAAGGACAGAAACTGATGTCACTGCAAAGAATTGCAAAACCAAAAAAGACCCAGGATTAGAAAATCAAGTCAAAGATAAGCTAGTAAAGACAATTAATAACAACTAAAAGAGGAGAGATTGAGAGGGATGACAGACTTGTCCTTACAAACAAGCACTGGGTCTGCTGGTAGATAAAACTAGCACTGAGAGATAAAAGAAACAACAGGAAGGATTCCACTGATTGATGAACAGAAAAGAAGATATTTGCCTTTACAAACTGTAGGTTTGCTGATAAATTAAACTGGATATCGAAAGATGACAGAAACAAGGGGGAAAACCCATAAATTCCATAAGAATCAAAAATTAAAAACAGGGTTATACATTAAAGGGAGATCAAAGGTATTGGGCACTCCAGGAAGTCTGTAACTCTCAAGTACCTCAGCCAGTGGGGAAAGAGAGAGGGAAATGCAGCCAGGAAATCAGGATAAATAGGAGGCTGCATCCAGCAAATTTGAGAGACTCCAGAGGAAATGTCCCAAGGCCTCATCCTTGATTCCAATAAAGTGACTCCTCTGTCCCCTTTTTGGACATAAACCTCTGGCACTTGTGGATTAATTTAAGAAACATTACCCAGTACTAAAAAGGAGCTGCGACAATTCTGAGGATTAATAGGGAATTGCAGGACCTGGATTGAGGATCCTCTGTTCCAGCCAGAACATTGAATGATTTTGTAACCCCATATATCCTCAATGTTGTGGTATGGACATGAGAAAGAGAACAAAACTGGAGAAAATGGATACCAAAATGACTGATGCCCCAGCCATGGCTCGCCCAGACTCAGAAAAGGAACTGGAATTGTCTGTGAATGTTAAAGAGGCCACGACTGAGCAGCACTGAAGGCACCGGAGCAGCAGCCAGGGCTCCACAGCGGGGGAAGCCCCTGTGCCTGCCCACAGATCCTCTGCTGGAATCGTCTGCCTGGCCACCTCCTCGGCCATCTCCACACACTGGGGGCCAAGCCTTGCTGCCACTGCTTGAGCTTCAGGCCTTTCTGTGCCTGCACTGCCACAGGGGCTGGGGAAGGCACCGGGACAATTCCACTCTGGCTCTCAGTCACACTCACACACTGGGCTCGATGGGATCACATTGATGGGAAATAGACCAAGTGTAAATTTTAAAAAATCTTATTTCTCTAGTCAGGCTTGCTTTGCCTTTGCCCTGGGGAAAGGAATTTTAAAGGTTTATTGAAGTTTATTCACTGAGGGGGTTAAACCACCAAAAGAGATGAGTTTAACATCTCAGCAGACTGGGAATAGCCCAAAAGACACCCACAAAGACAACGACCAGCAGCAAACAGCAACCAACATCTTCCCCAGACACTGCCCCTAGAAGAGTTGGAGACACCTGCTCTGGAAAAGGCTGATAAGGAAATCCAGGAGTGTGAATCTAATTAATATCAGAGGCAAAAGAATTTGGCTCCAATAGGAAACCAAATACTAAGAACCTGGAAGCAATGAACATTAAACCAATGGATTTCTATGGGTTCAGACTGTTTAAAGTTTGGGAAAATCTAGTCAAAAATGTTTCTGTGTAGATTTTGTTTGGATCAAAGTGATGGAAAAATTTTGGTACGAGTTTTTTAATGTTGCATTTTGCAAAACAAGAAGAGCTTTAAGTGAGACTCCTTAACGCATAAGCAGTTAATGGAATATTGTAAAAAACAAAATAAAAAGGAAAAAAAAAAAAAAGCAGATTGTGGGGGGACTACATGTGAGTCATTCAATGTCTGGTCTGGATGAGAAGCTTCTTTCCAGGCAGCCAGAAGAGGAACTTTAGAAATGCAAATGAACACTGCTGGGGAAAAGTGTGGACAAGCACCAGGCTCTTCTTGCCTGGGGGAGGAATTGGGCTGATTCCCTCTGGCCCTCAGCCCAAGCTCTGCCTGCTTGCACAGATGGAATTGGCACAGCCAAAGGCAGAGCCCACAGTGAGGATTTCTGACTCTGCAACACAAATTGCTTCACCTGCAAAGGGAAACAGCAAATGGAGAATGTTGTGAAACCTTCACTACAATAAGTGAGGGGGGAATCATCCCTCTCCCCACTCCAACATGTGCTGTCACTGTCTGTGTCACACAGGGAGCATTAGACCAATGGAGGGTTTGTGCTAGCACAAGTTCAGAGAAATCAGTTGGGAATGCAAGTATGTGATGACTTCATTAGACAAAAGAGATCAATTGATGCAGCCCTGGCTTTGAAGGAGCACTCAAAAATGGGGAAAAGATAAACGGACACCAGCACAAATCCTACAACACCAGGGACCAGGCCCTGGGAACCCAAACCAATTCAGATCAGGAGCCAGAGAACCCATTGATCATTTCAATGGTAGAATTAGATTACAAGATGTCCTCGAAATAAAAACCAAACAGTCAGATCCAGCTCCTGAGTCTGGCCCACCAATCCACTCAAACGAAGAATGCAACATTTATTTCACCATGGGATGGGATCAGATTATCGATTAGCAGAAGAAGGAGGACACGGTGGAAGATTACATGACTCAAGATCCTGTTTACAAACAGATGACAACAGAAAAGTGGTGAAGCAGAAAAGACTTTGGGCCGTGCAGGACACCTTGCTGAGGGCAGCTCATTCAGCAGCTGAGCAAGGGGATGCAGGTGGCAGCCAGGCCTCCTGAGCCACACACGGCTACAGGACAGGGAAGGAGCTCACTGACAATGAGCCCAAAGCCAAAGGGCACCCAGCAAGGAAAAACAGAGTCAGGGAGTGAATCTGCTTGGAGATAGGGCCAGGGACTTGGGGATGAGGAAGGAACGGGAGAAACCATCACTTCCAGAAAATGTTACTCACTGACACGGACTGCTGCTCAGCCAAGGTCCCGCCAAATTCCTGACCATGGAGAAGAAGAACAAAGACTGAACAGAGCCACGAACATCGGATGTTATACAAAAGCGGGGTGCATATTAACGAGGACATGCCGGAGGCGGATCGGGAAGTCGCAACTTTCTAAATCCCTTCGCCACTGGGCAAACGGAGAGGGAGATGCAGAAGGGAAAATCAGGATAAAAAGGAGCCCGCGTCCTACAACAACTGGAGAGAGCCCACGGCAAATGCCGCACGGCCTCTCCCTTTGGTCATCCATAAAGTCACTTTTACAGGACTCCTCGGTCTCCTCTGGGGACACAAACCTCTGGCGACGGGAATGTTCCCGCACAGCCCCGGGGACAGGGCGGCCACCTCCGCCCTACCCACGGGAACCGGGACGGGCCAGCGCTGCTCCGGCACCGGCTCCTGCCGAGGCAGCGGCGGGAAGGAGACCGCGGGCAGCCGCTCCCGCAGCGCCCTCAGGCCACGGGCAACACGGCGCCCACACGGCACAAGGAAGCCGCCAGAGCCCCCTGCCGCCCCCTCCGGCCGCAGCCGGCCCCGAGCCCCGGCACAAGCGAGCGCGGCTCCCACCTGCGCTGGGGCCGCCTCCGAGCTCCGCCGCCGCCTCAGCGGGCTCCGGCCGCTGCCGCCGCTCCCGGGGTCGCACACGCGCTCCCACAATGGCGCCTCCAACCGGCCACGGGCGCCCGGGGGGCGGCCCCGGGGCCGGGCTTGGCCCCGCTCCGCCCAATCAGCGCGCAGCCACCACCGGCACTGACGGCAGAATCGGCCAATGGCGGCCAGCGAGGGGCGGGCTCTGCACACGGCCCGGCCCCGCCCCGCGCTCTCAGGTCCCGCCCCCGGGCTGTGTGAGGGGAAAGCCGGAGATGAGGAACAGCCCCGGGACGGGCCCGGGCCCGAGTCGGGATTGAGCTGAAAACACAAACAAAGTAAGTTCTCCGCAGCTCCCGGCCCGCCTGGCCCAGCCCTGCGTGTTCGCCGCCACCGGCTCCGAGGAAAGCCGTCGGTTCTCCTGGCCCGAATTAGGAGCATCAGCGCGTGGCTTTGATTTCCCCCGAAAGGGAAAACCCCCAACGCCCTCGGGCTGAGCGGAGGCGGGGGGAGATTTGTGGCAGAAAACTCCCAAAGTCGTTTTCCCGCAGCGTTGGGAAGAACGAAGCAAAGCCAAGTGAGGTGGGGCCCCCCACCCATCCCGGGGGTTCGGCCCCTCCCGTTTCACCCCCGGGAACAGCGCCGGGACTGGGGGGGCCCGAGCGGGACTGGGGGGCACAGGGGGGTCCCCGGCACCGGGGGGTCCCTCGGGGCTCGGTCCTGTTTCCCCCCTGTTATCAGCCGGGACCCTCCGTTATCACTAGAGACGCTCCCCAATTTACCGGGGCCCCCAATGCACCGGGACCCGCATTCACTGCCCCCCCCGATCCATGAGCTCCCCCCAGTGCGCCAGGTCCCCCCACTCACCGCCCATCCCATACCCATGGGACACCCCTCACCGCGCCCCCCCCACTCAGCAGGACCCCCCCAATCCCTGGGACCCCACCCAGACCCCCCCGTGCGGTCATGACGGCTGCACCCCCTGAGGCCCCCCGAGGCCCCCCGCTGGGGCCGGGCTGACTCCACCCCCGGGGTCGCCGCTGCGCGGAGCCTTTCATTAACCGCCCATCCGGCTTCTGTCCCCGCCCATAGGGGGCGTGGCAGCGAGGAGTGGCCAATGGTGAGGGCAGAGCGGGGAGGGGGCAGGGATTAGGAAGGGCGTGGGAAAAAAGGCGGGGTCGCAGGAGCGATGACCAATGAGGAGAGGAGAGGGCGTGGCCTGGCAGAGGCGGCAAGGGAGGGAGGAATTGGGCGTGGCAGGAAGGGGGGCGTGGAAACGGGCGGGGCCTGAACGGAACCGAGAGGATTTACTGGTCTGAGTCAAAACCGGTACAGATATGTATGGACCAGTACAGACCCGTATGGACCAGTACAGACCAGTATGGAACAGTATGGATCAGTATGGAACAGTATGAACTAGTATAGACTAGTACACACCAGTACAGACCAGTATAAACCAGTACAGAGCAGTTTGGATGAGCTGGGCTCTGGGCCAGGCACGGGCTGGCCGTGGGGCTGATGGTGCTGTGTGCGGCTGTGCGTCAATGAAAACCAGTATGGACCAGTATAGAGTGGTATAAACCGGTTCAAACCAGTATAAACCAGTATGCATATATACAGACCAGTATGCATATATACAGACCAGTAGAGACTTCTACCTGCCCTGGCCAGTATAGACCAGTTTAGACCAGTAGGGACAGTGTAAACCAGTATAGACCAGTACGAGCCACTATAGAGCAGTATGGACCAGTACGGACCAGCTGAGAGCAGTAGGGACCAGTTCAGACCAGTATGCATTTGTACAGACCACGATGGAGTTTCCCATGCCCTGATCAGTTATAGAGCAATATAGACCAGTATAGACCAGTATGAACCAGTTCAGATCTTCTGCCGCCCTGGGATGGGGACACTGGGAGAGGACTGGGGACACTGGGCTGATGCCATGGGTGGCACTGGGGACAGTGGGGTGACTCTGGGACTCACTGTGGTGGTGGCACTGGCACAGAGACAATGGGGGTGGGGACACTGGGGTGAGACTGGGGACACCGGGCTGGTGACATTGCTATGGTGACACTGGGGAGTGACGTCACTTCTTCCTGTTTCCTCTTCCTGTTTGCTCCCGGCTGTGCCACAACCCCGCGTGTCTGTGACTGTCACCAGGTCCTGTTTGCCCCCCGGAGTGTCCCCAGAGTGTCCCCAAGGCGTCCCCGCCGTGTTCCCAGCGGCCATGGAGCCCCGCGAGGTGCGGCAATCCCGGCGCGGGGTGGTGGAAGGGGACAGGGGGGACATGGGTGTGGTAGAGGGGACAGGGGACTGCAAAGGGGACAGGAAGAGGTGGGAGGAAGGGAGGAGGTGACAGAGGGGTGAAAGGAAGTGAGGATGGTGGCGGGGAAGCGACAGCAGGGGGGTGGCAGGGGGCGGCAGGAAGGATAGCAGGAGGTGGCAGAGGGGACAGCACGGGGTGGCAGGGGGGACAAGGGGGTGACAAAAGGACAGAGGAGACAGCTGAGCCCTCCAGGGAGGGGACAAAGGGGACCCCGGGAGGGCACAGAGGCCAATCCAGGAAGCTACAAGTGCCATGAGGACCCCGCCACCTCCCGTGTCCCCTCCCCAGGTGTCCCCACCCCAGGTGCTGGAGGCTCTGGTGGCCCCAGTTGCCACCCTGGGTGAGCTGGCGGCCACTGTGACCGCACCACGCAGGCGCGTGTGGCCGCTCCTGTACCCAGAGTCCCTGCACAAAAAACTGAGGGACTTCACCTGGACCCTCCGGGACACCCTGGACCACCCCAGTGTCAATGTCCTGGACCAGCATGGTGTCACCTCCCTGGACCAGGCCGTGGCCACTCTCGAGGCCACCTCGGGGGTCACCTGGGCTGATGTGAGAGCCACGGTCAGAGCCTGGCAGGGGTCATTGCGCCTGCTCGAGGAGAACTGGTACCTGCTGGAGTGCAAGGCCACTGAGCTCTGCAATACCTGGAAGATCTCGGCCACCGAGGAGGCCACCACCACCAGTCAGGCTGGGGAACTGCAGGATGAGACCCCTCCCAGCCAAGGGACAGCTGGGGACAACCGGGTGACTGCGGCCCCACAGCCGTCAGTGGCCCTGCCCTTGGTGGTGGCCACCAAGGCCAGGGAAGAGGCTGTGATGGCCACCAGGAGGGGACAGCGGCAGAAGGAGGCCCTGGAGCTGCTGAAGCACTTGGAGGTCGCGTGTTCTAAAGCCAAGGTGCTCCCCTTGGAGCTGCTGCGTGGGCTTGGGCACATTGAGGCTGCCCTGGAGGGGACACAGGAGGTGTCCCGCGATGTCCCCAAGGCCTTGGCGGCCATGGTGGCCAAGGCCAAGCTGCTGTGTGAGGCCAGTGCCCGCCTGGCCAGGCGTCACCTGTTGGTGACACTTGGGGAAATCGACTTCCTCCTCTTGAGTCCCAGTGGCAGCTCCGGTGGCCCTGGTGGCCCCCGTGGCCGTGCGGTGGCCGAGCGCTGCCAAAGAGCCATCGAAGACATCCCCAGGCTGCTGGAGGACAGTCATGACACTGTTGTGACATCATCGGGACAGTGGTGTCACTGGGGAGACTTGAGGACACTAGAGTGTCCCCAGCTCCTCGTGCCACCAAGAGCCCCTCGTGTGTCTCCGGGAGCGACCCCGCCCCCGTGCGAGGGTCCGCGGTGTCCCCAGGGTCTTTCTCTGTGTCACACGCCACCCTCGGACACCCACCAGGGACACCCCCGAGCATCGGGACCCAACTGCACCAGGACCAGCCCCTCCCTCAAGCAGCGGGACCCTCACCCATCACCATCCTCATCATCCTTGTGCACTGGGACCCTCCCTGTTCACGAGGACTGGGACTGGACCCCCCCTCGTGTACCAACCCCCCCCGAGCATGAGGCCCGAACCCCCTTTTGTGCCCCCCACCCATCCCAGGGGGTCCGGCCCCTCCCCTTTCACCCCCCGGGAACAGCGCCAGGACTGGGGGGGCCTGAGCGGGACTTGGGGGGCACAGGGGGGTCCCCAGCATTGGCGGGGGTTTCTTGGGCGATGGCCCCCTCCACCCCCCTGTTATCATCAGGGACCCCCCCCAATTTACTGGGGCCCCCAACGCACCGGGACCCCCACATTCACTGCCCCCTCCCTTCACCGACGCCCCCCAAAGCGCTGGGGCCCCTCCGATCCATGAGCCCCCCCCAGTGCGCCAGGACTCCCCCCTCACCGCCCCTCCCCCTCCCATGGGACGTCCCGATCACTGACACAACCCCCTCGGAACTCCCCGAGGCCCCCCCATTAATTGAACCCCCCGGAACGCCCCCAGCCCCTCGCCCCTGCGCTCCCCCGAGCCCCCGGCCCGCGTTGGGCCCCGCCGGGGCCGGGTTGGCCCCATCCCCTGAGGCCGCGGCTGCGGGGAGCCTCCCGTCTTCTGGTCACGCCCACAGAGGGGCGGGGCCACACATGGCAGCCAATGGTGAGCGGCAGAGCGGGGAGGAAGTGGGGATTGGGAATGGGAGCGTGGAAAAAAAGGCGGGGCCACAGGAGCGGTGGCCAATGGGGAAAGGACGGGGCGTCGCCTAGGAGGGGCAGGAAAGGCTCGCTGAAATGGGTGGGGTGAGAAATGGGGGCGTGGAAATGGGAGGGGCCTGAAAGGAAACGAAGGGATCGAATGGCATGAGTCAAAAGTGGTATGGATCCATATGGACCAGTACAAACCAGTATGGATCAGTATGGAGGAGTATGAACCAGTGTAGACCAGTATGGACCAGTATAGGCCAGCATGGACCAGTACAGACCAGGATAGACCAGTACAGAGCAGTTTGGATGAGTTGGGCTCTGGGCTGGGCAAGGGCTGGCCGTGGGGCTGATGGTGCTGCCAGAGGCTGTGTGTGAATAAAAACCAGTATGGACCAGTGTGGACCAGTATAGAGTGGTATAGACCAGTTTAGGCCAGTACAGAGCAGTATGTGTATATAGAGACCAGTAGAGACTTCTACCTGCCCTGACCAGTATAGACCAGTATGAACCAGTTCAGACCAGTTCAGATCTTCTGCTGCCCCAGGATGGGCACACTGGGAGGGGACTGGGGACACTGGGCTGATGTCATGGGTGGCACTGGGGACACTGGGGTGACCCTGGGACTCACTGGGGTGGTGGCACTGGCACGGCGGCAATGGGAGTGAAACTGGGGACACCGGGCTGGTGACATTGCTGTGGTGACGCTGTGGCAGTGACGTCACTTCTTCCTGTTTCCTCTTCCTGTTTGCTCCCGGCTGTGCCACAACCCCGTGTGTCTGCGACTGTCATCAGGTCCTGTTCGCCACCCAGAGTGTCCCTGGAGTGTCCCCAGACTGTGTCCAGCAGACATGGACCCACGCAAGGTGCCACAATCTCAGCCCAGGAGGGCAGGAGGGGACAAGGGAGGAGACGGGGGGGGGGGGTGGCAGGAGGGGACAGGATGGCATGGGAGGAAGGGTGGAGGTGACAGAGGGTGAAGGGCACTGAGAGTGGCAGGAGGGGACAAGAGAGGGTGGCAGGGAAGTGGCAAGAGTGGATGAGGGGGTGACAAAGGGACAGAGGGGACAGCTGAGGTCTCCAGGGAGGAGACAAAGGGGACCCTGGGAGGGCACAGGAGCCACCCCAGGAGGTCACCCCAGGAAGACACGAGGTCCCTGTCCCCTCCCCAGGATCTGGAGGCGCTGGTGGCCATGGTGGCCATCCTGGGGGAGCTGGCGGCCACCGTGACCACGCCACACAAGGATGTATGGCCGCTCCTGTACCCAGAGTCCCTGCACGATGACCTGTCGGGATTGACCTGGACCCTGCAGAGCACCCTGGACCACGTCGCTGTCATCTTTGTGCGCCAGGGCCTGGCCATCCTCAGGGCCACCCCGAGGCCCACCAAGGCCGATGTGACAACCGCAGAGAGAGTCTGGCAGGAGTCAGTGGAAATCCTCCAACACAGCTGGGACAAGGTGTACGGGGACGCCATGAAGATCTTCAGCACCTTGGAGGGTGAGGACACTGCCGAGGCCACCAACGAGGCCATCAACAAGGCCACCAATGAGGACCCTGCCGAGGCCACTGCCACCGGCCTGGCCGGGGACCTGTGGGACAAGATCCCCCCTAGCCAAGGGACAGCTGGGGACAGCCTGGTGGCCACAGCCCCACAGCCATCAGTGGCCCTGCCCTCGGCAATGGTCGCCCACGATGCCCCTGTGGCGGCGGCTACTGAGGGCAGGGAAGAGCCCATGGTGGCCACCAGGCAGGTCCAGGCCACCAGTAGAGGACAGCAGGTGAAGGAGGCCCGGGAGCTGCTGGAGCGCTTCATAGATACGTGTGACGGAGGCACCGGGTTCCCCTGGGACCTGGATTCCTGGCTCGGGGGCCTCGAGGGCAGCGAGGAGTGGACAGAGGAGGAGTCCCCTGATGACCTCGATGCTGCGCTGGTCGAGGCCAAGCGGCTGTGTGGGGCTGACTGGCTGTGGGAGGCCAGCGCCCGCCTGACCAAGGATCACCTGGTGGGGACACTTAAGGAAATCCGTATATGCCTCTGTCTGACCTTTACTGGCTTTAATGTCCGTGATAGCCCCATTGGCCCCATAGTGGCCGAGCGGTGCCAAAAAGCCATGGAGGACATCCCGAGGCTGCTGGGGGTCAGTGAGGTCACCAGTGTGACATCATAGGGTGCCGGTTCTTTCCCATCTATTTCTACAATTCCATCCCTACCTTTCCTGATCAACTCAGCAATCTGCAGCCTATTTTCAGTCATCGGCCACTGCTCAACCCAAACAGGAGTGTCAGACAACCAGGTGATTTTTAAAATGGGCGGCTGCTCTGCAGTGGCTGTTAGGAAAAATGCTGCTCCGTAGTTATTTGGACACCAAGCTGAGATAACACATCTCTGCCCAACAGTCCCTGAAGCTGTGGAGGTAAAGGCATTACATACAAATAAGTTGCAACAACATGTTCGCCTAAGAAGGTGACACGAATAGGGTCTTTACTCATGGAGGGAATTTTCAGTCCATCCACTCCCAGAATGTTGGTATCAGGAGGTTTCAAGGGCCAAGTAGATTGCCAATACTTGCTGTTCAATATCGAAACATCCGATCCAGTGTCAATCAAAAGGCTCAACTGAATGGAATGAAGGCCACGTTGCAACATTACAGGCTCGGTTGGTCATTTCTTTAAGTCCAGGACAAGGAATACGTCATGACCGGTTGATCCAAACCCCTTGTCTCCTCTTTCAATTTCATTTGACTCTTTTGGACGCTGACATTGTGGCAGAAGATTTTCAAATGCTACAATTTGAGCAATCCTGCTACCTTTTGGGATTATCATGGGTGGCCTCACAGTAAATGCCAAGATATGAATTTGACCTGTGTAATCTGCATCGATAGGTCCTGGAAGCACAATTACACCCTGTTTGCCTGTGGAGGATCTTCCAAGCAAAATAGCACCAATCAAAGAATCAGTACTGTGCATTGGACCATAAAAATTTGTGGGAATTTCAGTGACTTCGTTACCTTTTAGGGTAACTTCTTCTGCTGTGTAAATGTCCACCCCGAGGCTTCCCCGAGTAGCAGGTCTGTTCTTTACTAAGAAGGCATTGTTGGGGTCTCATGGACCGAGGCCTTGATTTATGTCCTGGCACGCTGCCTCAGCGCGCTGCGTTTGAAGTTTCCCGAATTGCGACAAAGTTCGGTCGTATGATTGTCCTTATTACATCTTTGGCACCACACAGCCTTTTGACAAGTCTGCCTTGTAGGACCAGATTCACCACATTTGTAATAAGTGATGTTGCTTGGAGGTAGCAATTTGTTATTGCAGTTAGAACGCTTGCTTTCCCCACCGGATCCACCTGACAAGGCAGCTGCAATGATGTGACTTTTTCACAGCATCGTGGACGGCTGTTGCAAGTGCTGCAGTCTGACTATTTTGCTCTGCTCGTGTTGCAAGCACTAACATTTCATCCACTGGACTGCCTTGTGGAAGAGTGGCTAAAATGGTCCTTGTACATGCATTGGCATTCTCAAAGGCTAGAGAGCGAAGCAAATGTTCTTGTACCTCTGGTGTCGTATCTGGTGCATCCTTCAGAGCAGCTGACAATCTATCCATGAATTGTCCATATGGTTCCGTGGCACCCTGCTTTATTGTAGAATAGGGTGCTGGTTTTTTCTTATCTGGAACTAAAAGCAATGCCTTGTGGGCTAGCAATTGAGACAGCTGATGAACCTCCAACAGAAAGGTGAGCTGAACATTAGTTGTTGCATAGGGTCTGTTACCTGTTAGCATGTCAGGCTGGATACCATATAAAGGATCTCCCACAGTTTGGTGTTGGTTAGCTTCTTCAATTGCTAACCGTCTCCATTCTTGTTCAAAAATAAGAAGTTGTGATGGAGTCAACAACAGTGAGGCAATGCTGGTAGAATCTGCAGGACAAAGCACATCTGCTGTAAAGATGTATTGAATGATGTTTCTGCCTGCTTCTGATCTAATACCATAATTTGTGACTGTCTCTTTCACTGACTGCAGAACCTTCCACTCATGAGGCTCCCAGGTAGCGCTTCCATTATTGATGATAACTAGACAAGACAAGGCACCTGCAGTTTCCCAGTCTCCATCCAACATAGCATTCTTCCAAACTGCAGCCCAACGTCTCTCAGTGGGATTGCTTGACATGGCTGGCAGCGATCCTGCTGGGTCAACGGGAGAACTGCCAGTGCAGGAGGTGCTGTTGGCACGACTGAAGGAGGATTACCTTCCTCCTGTGACTGTGACTGTGTTTGTTTTTCCAACAAGTCTTGTTGAGTGGAGAGTTCAGCAAGCTTAGCTATTATTTGTTGTAAGTCCTTTGCACGCTGTGAAGTTATTTGAGATCGCTGCTCACCATACAAATTGTTATTAAGTCCGTCATTGTCAGAACCAAAGTCTGGATCATGAGGAAGAGGGCAATCTGCGGCAGCTGCGGAAGTTTGCGTCTGAGTTGTTGTGACTCCGTCCGCCATTGTCAGGGGAAACGGAGCCACCCCGCCTTTCACAAGCCCCGCCGCTTCCCGAGTTCCAGGGGAGGGAAGGGGCTGTGACACTGCGCCGCTGTCTCCGCCTTGTGCTCTACCCCCTTGTGTCATGTCTGTGGCCAGCCCCCTCTTGTCACTGACTCCGCCTGCCGTCTCATCTTTCTTTCACCACGTCCCCAGACTCTGGCGGGCGCGCTCCTTCCCGAGCAGGGTCAGTTTACGCCAGAGCGGACGGAGGAACATCCGGACCCTGGACATCTTGGATCACGTCTTGCAACGTGGGGCTAACTGGAGCCTGTGTTCCTTTCATGGGGCAGGTGTTATAAATACCAAAATATCTCGCCAGAGTTTTCACGTCTCATTATTCTTGATCCCTGCACCGATCTTGGAGGGCTTCTGATCCTCCGCGTTTTCAAACCTGTCACCCTCCAGAGCCTGAATTGCGGCTTCTGCAGCTTTTCTTTCAGCCACAAGCATTTGTAAGGTAACCAAAGTCTTTTTCCACACTGTTCCTAATTCCTGAGCGATCTTTCCTTATTTTCCGCCACCGATCGCACAGTCCCAGAACATTTCCACTATCTCTGACCACTCGGTCTCACTAAAAACAAGCAACGGCTTGTTCAGCTTTCCCCGCTTCCTGGCCCATAGGGCCAACTGTTCTACGTCCACTTCTTTTAGTTTTTCTTCTCTCTTAGAAATAATATTGACAAGAAGTCATGTAGCTGCCTGCATTTCTTGATCCATGTTTTTTTCCCACTGTCTCTTTGTTCCGCAGCGTACGCAGCTTACCTTCCACCAGGGTGCGTCACTGCAGCCTCATGGATCGCTCTAACCACACACTTTCCCACCCCTCACGCTTTCTGCCTTCGCTTACTTCCCCGGCCAAACTGAGCTGACTCGGTTCTGAAGCAAGCTCTCCTGTGTCCAGGAGACTGCAATTCGTCCACTTCCTGGGGACGAAGCGTGATTCATGCGTGATGAATCCCATGAAATGCTCCACAACCAGCGCGGGTTGGCAATTCCATGTGGCCCACGTCTGAGCCGACTCCCTGAAACCGCTTCCCGGCAGGCTGCTTCTGCGGTGAGGCGTGAGCAGCAAAACAAAGCAGGGAGTCCCACTGAGCCCCTTCTTTCGGCCAGCGGACCATACCCACCTGCATTCGGGCGAGCACGGTAAACAAAGCAAGCATCCCTGTTCGGGTGCCACTTAAAGTTGGGGGTCCCTTTGAGAGTGCAGACCGAGCTACAACACATCCACACTGATGCAGTGATAAATACCGTACTGACGTTTATTGTTTGTGCATCCATATTTATCTTCTTACAACTTTATTGGCATTACAAGGCACACAAAGAATGTACACATTTGCCACCTTAAGGTGGCTACTGTATTAGCACTACACATCTACATGTGAGCACCCGTTAGTACCCGAAATACCTTAAGAAAGAGAAGTGAATTTTTGCTGCGCCACAACCTGAATTTCCACTGTGCCACAAAGGCCCACAGGTCCCGCAGACCCGAGGAGCCCACAGGCCCCACAGGCCAAAGGGCCCAGTCTGGGATTGCTCACACCTCACTCCAAATACAAATCATGTCCTCCATCTCTTAGAAACTCCGCTACAATAGGGGTAGTGACATCATCGGGAAAATCGCTGGTATCACTTGTCCCCTGCCCCTCACCACGTGGGATTTGACACAAATTTTGGGAATTTTCCAGGAATTTTCATTGAGACTGTCCCAAATCAATGAAAATACAATATTGGCTTCTGCATTCATGTATCGGCTTTTGCTTGTTGTTATTGATCACAACAGTTTGGATACGGTACAATTTATAATTCCTTTCAGCTGCTTTTTGGTATAACATAATCTATCAGTTTATGTGTGCACTGTACAGCTGACATAAATGGCAGCATAATAAATCGATTTTGTATCCTAGGCCTTAGCGAAATAATAAAATAGAGACTGCACAATGCTGAAATGCTTTTATATTGTAACTATTATAACTTATACTAAAACTAACTTTTACTTTATAACTAACTCAGAGAAAGGTGTTGCCTTATTTTGAAAGACAGGGGTGGGCCAGGGAAAGCCGGAGCCTCCCTTGGAATGGGGAATTCAAATCCCCTCTGTAGGGACATCTGTGGACGGCAGGGGCAAGGAACTCTGCAGCCCTGAGATATTCTAGAAGCACGTGGTTTTATTGTAAGGGCCGTGGGTAAAGAGGGCTTTGCCTTCAGCCACCGGCCTCGGCTGGAGAGAAGCCCCAAAGAGAGAGGGAGAGGGGGAATGAGGTGAGGGAGGTAAAAAGGCTAAGTGGGGTAAGAGAGGTAAGAAGAGTGCCGGGGTCAGGGCAGGAGGAGAGAGGGAGGTAGAAGAAGCAGAGGGAGAGAGCGGGCAAGAGGGAAGTAGAAACGAGGCAAGAGGAAAAGAGAGCGAGGACCTTGTTACAATACATTATATCTCCTTTTGTGTTGAATATTCTAATTTACAGTGACCAACCGGCACAAGATACAAAACCGACAAACTTTGCATGCAACCTATGAGAATTACTAAATTACCATATCATCCTACATTCTAAACTCTAAAGACGACTTTTCTTATCTACTTTTTCCTTGATGCCTTGACAGGGTGGAGAGGGGCTGCATTCTTGGGTCCTTTTGTTTTCTGTCCTTCAGCCTATCTCCAGCTAATCACCGTCTTCCTGCCTGCCATGCCTCCATCTCAAAGCTGGCCTTCATTTCTCTTTCACTCACAGGTTTTACATCTCCAGTATTTCTTACCAGACAATCATATCCATAAGCCCTTCCTGTCCCATCTTTCCCAACACCTGACCCAGTATCCCTGTCCCAGCATCCCCAGTTGTGTCCCAGTGCCATCAGTCCCATCCCAGTGTCACCAGCCCAGTGTCCCCAGTTCTGTCTCACCGTCACCACCCAAGTGCCACCAGTCCAGTGTCAGCAACCCAGTTTCAGCCCAGTGTCCTCAGCCCTGTCCCAGTGCCACCAGCCCAGTGCTCCCTGTGCCAGCCCAGTGCCACCGCCCCATTGTCCCCATACCAGTGTCCCCAGCTCAGTGTCCCCACCCCATTGTCTTGAGGCTTCATAACCTGGAGCTGTAATTGGATAATTGACCCCAATATGGAAACAGACCAACGGTTACAAAAGTGTGAAACTCGTGACTGGGATCCACCCTGGGTCAATCCTAGATCCATCCTGGGACCATTTTGGGTCTGTTTTGGTGCATCCTGGGCCCATTTTAGGTCTATCATGCATCCATTTTCAGTCCATTTTGGGTCCATCCTCGGTCCATTCTAGGTCAGTCCTGGGACCTTGTTGTGTCCATTCTGGGTCCATCCTGGGTCCACTCTGGGTCCATTTTGGTCCATCTTGAGATCATTTGGGGTTCATTCTGGGTCCATCCAGGGTCCATTTCGGGAAAATCCTGAGCCCATTTTAGGTCCATCCTGAGTCCATTTTGGGTCCATCCTGAGTCTATCTTGGGTCCATTCTGGGTCCACTTTGTCTCCATGCTGGGTCCATTTTGGGTGCATTTGGTTCTATCCTGGGTGCATTTCCATTCCATTTTGGGTTCCTTTTTGGTCCATCTTGGGACCATTTGGGTCCATTCTGGGTCCATCTTGACACAATTTTCGTCCATCCGAGGTCCATTTTGGATCCATTTGAGAATAATTTTTGCTTCAGTTTGGGTCCATCCTGTGTCCAATTTGTGTCCATTTTGGGTCCATCCTGGGTGCTTTTTGGGGACATTTTGGTCCCATTTGAATCTCTTTTGGGTCCCATTGTGTCTATCCTGGATCTGTTTTGGGTCCACCCTGAGTCCATTTTGAGTCCACTCTGCGTCTACTTTGGGTCCATCTTTGTCCAATTTTTGTCCATCTTGGGACAATTTTGGGTCCATTCTGGCTCCATCCTGGGTCCGTTTTTGGTTCACCCTGGGTCCATTGTGGGTTTATCCTGAGTCCATTTTGTGTCCATTTGGGGTCCATATGTGGTCCAACTTTGGGCCCATCCTGAGTCCATTTTGGGTTTATCCTGGGTCCATCTGTAGCAGTTCAAGATAGTTAGGGACAGGCGATCGGAAGATGTCGTGCTGTACGGGCAGACAGAACCCCCCTTTCCTCCTTAGCAAAGGTCACTTGACCCCTAATTAGCCAATAACACCTAGTTTATAACGTAAGCAGAAGGAAGTGATGCAGTTAACACAAGTTATATAAACCCATGCCACACACTAATAAACGCCATTTGCTGTCCACCACACTGGTGTCTGTGAGCTGATGGCCCGAGCGGTCTGGGGTTGGCCGCCGTGCTGTTCTTGAACGAGGTCGTCACGCCTCGCAGGAGGCAACAAGTGGTGCCGAAACCCGGGAAATCATCCTGGAAGATGGGAGTCGCCTGGACGAGTGAACAGCGGCCGAGCAGCTGGTCTAGCTCGGTGAGGGGGACGCCCCTGGAGCCGCGAGGAGGATGGAAGCTCTCGCGAAGGTCGTATCTCAGATTCATAAGCAATGGGGAATCGAGTGCAAACTAAAAGATTTTACTCTCGCTATTGCGAGGTTGATGCAATTGGGGGTCATTGATCATCCGGTGGAGGTGCTCCACCCAGAAATATGGGGTAAATGTACTAATGCTCTGGCCGAGGAAACAATGTCCTCAGGCTCGGGAAAGCATCTTAAGGCGTGGGGAAAAGTTGTGCAGGCTTTGCAAAAGGCTCTGCAAGAGCAAGAGACCTGGAAAGCTGCACAGAACTGTCTGATGGTCACATCCCCGCTGGGGGTTGGGGCAGCCACACAGAACACAGAAGAAAGTGATTTTATTGAGTGTGAAAGCTCACAAGGGCAAAAGCCCGTTTTACAGCCTCAGAGCTCTGATCAACTTACAGAGGGAAAGGAGAAGGCACAGGTATGTTGGGGAGGGTTGGCGGAAGAGGCCAGGAGCGCCGCTGTTAAGACAGGGTGCGAGGGGGCCTGGGAGAGACCCCCACCCTATGCACCTCAAAATGGCGTTGAACTACAGAAAGAGGAGAAAGGTGCAGCCGTGGCTAGAGAGAACAAAGAAGGTCTGTTAGATAATGTGGATACTTGCAAGCCAAGTTCGGGGGAGAACCCAGAGAAGTACAAGGTCAGCTCAAACTCTTATCAAAAGCATCCTGCCAGGCAAGAGCCTCCTCTAGCAGGAGGCGGGGTGAGCCAAGGGGGAGGGAGTGGGCCGACCCTAAGAGAAAGGGACGGGGTCGAAGCCTGACAAAAAGGTACCGCAGCCCGGAAGCCTCTGGTCAGTCGACTTCCGGCTCTGAGTCAGACAACAGCTGGGACGAGTGGTTTCGGGAGTGTTCAATAAGTGACTCGGACTCTGACTCTGACAAAGAGATAGTAAAAGCAAATAAAACTAATAACCTTAATGCTCCTGCTTGGGTCAAAGGGAAAGAGCAAACCCCACTTACGGACTGGAAGAAAATAACAGTAGCGTGTACCGGCTGGGCCCCTTCAGCCAAGCTGGCCTTTTCAGGCTGAGTGGGGGGGGCAAGGCGGAAATCAGAGAACTTATTCACCAATAAACCCAAAAGATGTGCAGGTGATTGTCAAAGCAATTGCGGACAGAGGGATCAATTCAGCTATGGTTTCCACCCTCATTGACAGTGTTTTTGAGGGGATGACATGATTCCATTTGACATTAAACAAACCTGCAGATTAATTTTTGATGGGGCAGGAATGATTGTTTTTAAACAAGAATGGGAGGACAATTGTGCAAAGCAACTAGCCTCGGTAACTGGGGCAGACCATCCCTTACATGGCTCCAGCCTGCAGCGGTTAATGGGCAGAGACCCGACCATGATCACCCCCCAGGCACAGGCCGAGGGCCTACGGGCCCACGAGGTCATGGTAACTACTCGTGCTGCTAGAGAAGCAGTCCGCTCTGCCTCCAGAGTTATTGCTAAACCATCACCATGGGCCACAATAAAGCAAGGTGACAATGAGACTTTTACACAATTTGTAGATAGCCTCAAAGCAGCAGTTGATTCCTCAGTTTTACCTTCAGAGGCAAAGGGCCCTGTGCTAGTGGAGTGTTTGCGGCAACAATGCAATTCAACTGCCAGAGACATTTTGTGGTGACTGCCAGCAGGGTCCAGCATTGCAGACATGATTAAGCATGTAGCAAAGGAAGAACAACTAGCCTCAATCCAGGCAGCTGTTCGTACTGCAATAACTAGTGTAATGGCATGCTTTAAGTGTGGCCAGGCAGGCCACTTCGGAATAAATTGTCCACAGTCAGGGCACCCATCACAGGCAAAGTGTGGTCAGTGTTTGTTCACACCTTTCGCGACTTTTGGGTAAACATTTAAATCATTAAGTTCCCACTGCCAGCACCCCGAGCAGTCAGACCTATGCCAGTTGGTGGATGGGGTCCGCCGCTTGGGACCCAGAGAGCCACAGCCACCCCAAAGGATGTCTCGCTAGAAACAGCTCCTTGGGGGGTCAGGGCGCTCCTCAGCTGGGTAGAGGGGCTTCTCAGCATCGGGCAGAGCAGTGATTTTTCAGCTCAGTGATTTCAGCTTTCAATGATTTCAGCTCAGTGCTCTTAGCTCATGCCCTTGTGAGTTAGCCCCTCTTCTAGCCGGTCGTGGAGAGAGAGGTTTCGTATGGAATTTCCGCAGGTGGTACTTTATTGAGAGGGTACCAGCGAAAGGGATCCAGGGACGAGGAACCTCTGTCGACCAGAGGAAACTCAGGGGTTTTTATGGGACACCAGGGTGGGAGGAAAAGGGTACAGAACCAATCAATTGTAACAGATCTACATAAAATCCCAAGGGGGCTTGTGGGTCTCCAGCCAGGTCGCCGTAGCTAGGAGGTTTGCCTTTGTCTTAGGTGCTCTGGCTGAAGTTGCGAAATTCTTCCTTGACTCCTCAGCTTGGCTCCCTCCAGGGCAGAGCACCCGGGGCTCCGCCCACCTCCACAACTCCTCCTTTTATATTTAGTAAAAAAGCCTCACCAGCCGTTCTTTTAAAGCAGCATAGGAGGCATGAAAACATAAGCAATACGATAACAATCACAATGAAAATCCATAAAACACTTTTAACCAAGGAGGCCACCCACCCTGTCAATCCCCACTGTCCAAAAAGGTTGTCGATCCAGTCCAGAGACTTTTCTGTTTTTATGTCTTTTACTAATCCTTCTAGTTTCTGTATGTTCGCATGGATGGATGTTGAGTGTGAAGAAAGGTAACAGGGATGGGGCTTCTGAGAGGGAAAATAAGCAAGAGCGATTAGCTTTGTGGTGAGAGGGGGAGGGAGGTTTGGCAGGGGTTGAGGGAAGGGAATAATTTGGGGTGGCAAAGAGGGGTGTTAAACACGTAAACTGAGGATCAACTTTTGGTCAGACTATTTCTGGCCTATGGCTTGGGTTTTTATTTCTGGGCATCTTGCTCGGCTCTGTCTCGTCTGCTGTTGGGTGACGGGACGGTTTCTTTTCTGGTCTGGGGTCATCCGGCGACGTCTCCTTCTCCAAGCCGAGCTGGTCTGGTTCTGAGGAGGTTTTGTGATTGACTCGGGAGGATTTTTGTCTGTGTTTGTGGGAGCATTATTAGCAGGGCTCAGGTATGGTTTAATGTTCTTTCCTGGAAACCATTTTGGGCCAGATGGCAGTTGGACACAGGCATAGCCTCTCCCCCAGGTAATCAGTTTGAAAGGGCCCAAGATCTGGTGTGTTTCAGGATCCTTTACCAGCACTGGTGGTTTTTCTGTGAGCTTAGCTTGGGATGAATTTGAGAAGTGGCGGAGTATTGGAGGGTCAGGCTCTGATGATGTACAGTTTAGGAAATTGATGACATAGAGAGCCTTACAGAGTCTTTCTACGGGCGACAGAATTTCTGTGTCTCTCCGCTGCTGGAGGAGGGTTCTTTTGAGGGTTTGGTGAGTCCTTTCAATGATGGCTTGCCCTGTGGGGTTGCTGGGTATACCTCTCTTGTGTCTTACCCCCCATTGATTGAAGAAATCTTTCAGCTTTCGGGAGGCATAGGCTGGGCCATTATCTGTCTTGATTTCTTTGGGGACTCCCAGGGTGGAGAATGCCAAGAGAAAGTGTTTGATGGTGTGGGTGGCATTTTCTCCCGCATGAGCCGATGCAAACACTGCTCCAGAAAATGTGTCAACTGACACATGCACATATTTGGATCTCCCAAAGGATGGGAAGTGGGTCACATCAGTTTGCCACAGTTGGCAGCTGTTCAGTCCACGGGGACTAACTCCAGTACCCATAGATGGTATTTGGTAGTTTTGGCAGTTTGGGCACGTTGCGACGATGGCTCTTGCTTGATCTTTCGAGAGCTTGAACATCCTGATGAGGGCAGGTACATTTTGGTGATAGAACGTGTGTGACAGTTTTGCCTGGGCAAAGATGTCAGGGACATTTGCAATCTCTGCTGGCATGGCCAGCGCATCTGCTCTCCTGTTCCCTTCTGCAATGGGACCGGGAAGGTCAGTGTGCGATCTTACGTGCATGATATGGTAAGGCTGTTTTCTGTGGGAGATTAAATGAATGAGTGTAGAAATTAATTGGTATAATTTTGGATTAGGGATTCTTTGAGGAGAGCATGTTCAGCTCTCATAGCTATGCCGGCAACATAGGCTGAATCTGTGGCTAAATTTAAAGGTTCATTTTTGAATTTCTCAAAGGTTCTGACAACAGCTGCTAGTTCTGCGATTTGTGGAGATCCATCCACTATTTGGATGTCTGACTCCCATTCTCGAGTCTTTGGGTTCTGCCAAGTCATTACTGATTTGTGGGATGATCCGGAGCCATCTGTGAAGACAGTTATGGCTTCCAAGGGTAATCGGCTCTGTACTAACTTTGGGGTCAGATGGAAGGCTACATCACGGTTGAAAAGTCTGTGTTTTGGCATGTGAATGGAAATTCTTCCTGTGTAGCTATCTAGGGCGAACTGGAGGCTCTCATTGGTCTGAAGCAAATCCTCTAGATTTCCAGCAGTTAATGGCAAGTATATGCATGCAAACTCACACCCTGCAAGTGAATGGATGCGAGTCCTGGCCTTTTTTATTAAATATGCTATTATTTCTTGGAAGGTGGTGATTGTCTTTGTGGGTTGGTTGTTTGTAAAGATCCATTCGAGTATCAGCAGAGGGTCTCTGAGTTGGGAGTCCCATTGGAAGATCAGTCCATGAAATCGAGGGGCTTTGCCCAAAACGGCAAACAGGAGAGGCAAGCTGGGCTCGACACGATGGGCTTGACGTGAAGACAGGGCTTCCTGGACTCTGGCGATGGAGTCTCGGGCTTCTGGCGTGAGGGTGCAGGGAGAGTTCATGCTCTCATTGCCCCGGAGAAGATTGAAGAGGGGGGCGAGGTCTTCTGTTGTGACCCCCAGCAGGGGGCGTATCCAGTTTATAGATCCACACAGGCTGTGCAAGTCCCTTAGAGTCTTTGGGTTGTCTCGGATGGTGAGTTGCTGGGGTACGATGGTCCTCTCGCGGATAAGGAGGCCGAGGTACTTCCATGGGCTGGTGTGCTGCACTTTTCCTCACGAATCTCAAATCCTGCTGCTTCTATGGTTTCAATGGTCTTTTTAACAGCTTTGTCCAGGTAGGCTTTTTCTGCAGCACAGATTAGGATATCGTCCATATAGTGGTGGATTATTGCTTCTGGGAATAGGATCCTGATGGGAGACAGGATGTGTGCAACGTACCATTGGCATATCGATGGCGATGCTTTCATTCCTTGTGGAAGGACCAGCCAGTGGTATCTCTTGAGCGGGGCTTGTCGGTTGAGAGATGGAACAGAGAAGGCAAACCGTGGAGCGTCCTGTGGGTGAAGCGGGATATGGAAAAAACAGTCCTTTATATCAATGATGGTAAGCATCCAATTTCGGGGCAGCATCGATGGTGAGGGTAGGCCGAGTTGGAGGGGTCCCATGTCTTCAATGAGTTCATTAATTTTGCGTAGATCTTGGAGTAATCTCCATTTGTCTGTGCCGGGCTTTTTTAGGACGAAAACGGGAGAGTTCCAGGCACTGGTTGTCTCAGTGATATGTCCTTTGGCAAGTTGCTCCTCCACCAGGTTCTCTAGTGCACGCAGTTTTTCTTTTGACAGGGGCCACTGCTCAGTCCAGGTTGGTGTATCACTTTTCCAGGAAAGCTGGGGAGTGGCTGGTGGCGCGCTTCTCTCAGTGGCCCCGATCAGAAATCCTGGTTGGAGATTCGGATGGACGCCCCCCATTGGGATAGGAGGTCTCGGCCCCAAAGGGTGATGGGGGCCCTTACCACGTAAGGCCGGGTGGTTGCCATCTTACCCTCGGGTCCTTTGATGACAGCATTGTGTTTGCTTCTCATGGAAACAGCAGCTCCACCAATCCCCGAGATTACACCTGCCACTGGCTCCAGTTCCCAGTTGTCTGGCCACTCAGAGCGGGCCAGGATGCTAATGTCCGCACCTGTGTCGAGCAGACCTGGTCGGTGGACTCTCTCTCCTTTGCAGAACAAGGTGCACTCGATGATTGGCCTATTTGGGCCCACAATCTGTGCCCACATCACTGTCGGGTTGAGTGGGAGCTGTTCCAGGTGGTTCTGTGGAAGCAGGAATGCTTGTGCTATCGGTGTTCCCTGTGAAAGAAAAAAGGGAGGGTCCGTGCAGCAAAGCTGAACAAGAATTTCTTGTCCAGGAAGCACAGTTTGTATTTCTGGCAGTACAGAAATTTGCTCTGGGCCTCGGAAGGTGTCACTCAGGATAAGGATGTCCGACGGGCCTCCTGGGGGTCCGTATTTTCCTGTGGGGATACGATAAAAACATTTCTCGACAAGGTTAATAGACAGCGATGTTACCAACTGGCGACGTGTTCCCGTCTGTGAGGCTCCGTATGTTGGGTCCTTCTCATGTGTTCTGGGTTCCCCTGGGATGGCGTGCCGCGATGTCTCCACTCTCTCGGCTCTTGGGTGGGATGGTGTGGCCTTTGATTTGTTTTTCGGACGCGGGGCCTGACCGCGCCCTGCTGGGAGTTTCCTGGATGCTGCTGGTACTGCTGGGGTCTCTGGTACCTCTGGATGCGACGGTCCTGGATGGGTGATTTCTCTGGACACGTCTTGATAAAATGTCCGAGTTCTCCACACAGGAAACAACGGGAATTCTCCTTCGACAGTGCTACTGCAAACGCACCAGAAACTCCATCTACAATACCTTTGACAACTGCCTGGGTCATGTTGTTCTCCGTGGATGCGTAGCGTGTGCAGCTTTCAACCATCTGTTCAATAGTTGGTTCAGTATCTAAGGGCAAAGCTCTTAAAATAGTTTTACATTGTTCATTTGCATTAGTCATAGCAAGTTTTGTTAAAAGTTCTTTTCGCCCCTCTGGGCTTTCTATCTGTTTTTCCAGGCTTAATTTAAGTCTGTCTATAAATTGGACAAAGCTTTCATTTACTGCCTGCTTGATATTAGAAAAATGTTGTGTACGCACAGAGTCATCAGGTGTGAGGAGCAGTGATGTCTTTGCAGCATTAGCTATGTCTTGTAGAGCTGCTTCAGGCAGCGTGTTTGCTTGTTCTAGGGGCTTTTGGAGGTCACCTTCTCCAGCAAGTTGCTGAATTGTTAGGTTCCTCTGATTTGGATCATTATGATAGGTGTCTGATAATGTTTTTAATTGTTTTTTCCACCGTCTTTCCCATAACATGTATTCAGTAGGGGTAAGAAGGCAGTTGATAATATTTTTAATATCATGTGGTACAAATGTGTAAGCAGAGAAGGTAGCTTCCAGCAGATTTTTAAAAAAGTGAGAACTTCTACCATGTTCTTTTGCTGCTGTACAGAGTTCTTTGAGTTCCTTGTAAGGGATAGGGTCCCATGTCTTTATGTGTGAAGAGCCTCCTCTTTTGCCTTTTCCTAATATGACTGGGAAAGCTGTGATGTTTTGGGCTATCTCCCAGTCCCCTGCCTGTGTTGCTTGCCTACGTGTCTGTACCCAGTGGTCATCTGAATCAGGGTCCGAATCTGATGGGGTGCTATCGGAGGATGAATAAGTTGTAGCAGGGACTTTTGCACGGCGAATTCGGGATGCCGGCTTTTCATTGGGCAGAGGAGGCGGGGTGGGGGGAGAGGGGTGTCTGGGGTGATGGGAAGGGAGGGGGTCGCGGCGGTGGGGGGGGTCCGTGTGACAGCAGCATGTAGAATGTTGAGTGGGGTGGAGGGGAAAGGGATGGCAGCAGCGATCTGCGGCGCCCGTGGTCACTTTTGCGGTTGGAGGGAGGGGGAGGGGGAGAGAGGGGTGGCAGGAGCCGTCTGCAGGGCCCGGGATGTCCGGGCCGGGGGGGGCGCGCAGCACGGGACCGCGGAGGGAGCATGCACACGCGGCTGCGGCCGCTCTGCCGCGCGGGAGGTGTGAGCGGCGGGGGACGGCAGGATCGAGGGTGGTTGCGGGGCAGTGCTGAGGCGGCGTGGGTGCCGCGCTCGGGGTCTGTGCGGACGGCGGCGGAGCCGGCGGGGCGGTCTTTGCCGAGGAGGTGCCTGTGGCTGGCACCGCCGGAGCCGCGGGGTGGGGGGAGAACGGGGGGGCGCTGGGGGCGGGGTGGATCGGCGCCGGCGCGAGGGGGGGGCGTGGCGGCGGCGGGCAGCGGGGGCGGGAGGGGCGGGGTACACGCGGTGTCAGCGCTGGGGGGCGGGGTCGGGGCTGCCGGTCCCTAATCCAAAATTATACCAATTAATTTCTACACTCATTCATTTAATCTCCCACAGAAAACAGCCTTACCATATCATGCACGTAAGAACGCACACTGACCTTCCTGGTCCCATTGCAGAAGGGAACAGGAGAGCAGATGCGCTGGCCATGCCAGCAGAGATTGCAAATGTCCCTGACATCTTTGCCCAGGCAAAACTGTCACACACGTTCTATCACCAAAATGTACCTGCCCTCGTCAGGATGTTCAAGCTCTCGAAAGATCAAGCAAGAGCCATCGTCGCAACGTGCCCAAACTGCCAAAACTACCAAATACCATCTATGGGTACTGGAGTTAGTCCCCGTGGACTGAACAGCTGCCAACTGTGGCAAACTGATGTGACCCACTTCCCATCCTTTGGGAGATCCAAATATGTGCATGTGTCAGTTGACACATTTTCTGGAGCAGTGTTTGCATCGGCTCATGCGGGAGAAAATGCCACCCACACCATCAAACACTTTCTCTTGGCATTCTCCAATCTGGGAGTCCCCAAAGAAATCAAGACAGATAATGGCCCAGCCTATGCCTCCCGAAAGCTGAAAGATTTCTTCAATCAATGGGGGGTAAGACACAAGAGAGGTATACCCAGCAACCCCACAGGGCAAGCCATCATTGAAAGGACTCACCAAACCCTCAAAAGAACTCTCCACCAGCAGCGGAGAGACACAGAAATTCTGTCGCCCGTAGAAAGACTCTGTAAGGCTCTCTATGTCATCAACTTCCTAAACTGTACATCATCAGAGCCTGACCCTCCAATACTCCGCCACTTCTCAAATTCATCCCAAGCTAAGCTCACAGAAAAACCACCAGTGCTGGTAAAGGATCCTGAAACACACCAGATCTTGGGCCCTTTCAAACTGATTACCTGGGGAAGAGGCTATGCCTGTGTCCAACTGCCATCTGGCCCAAAATGGTTTCCAGGAAAGAACATTAAACCATACCTGAGCCCTGCTAATAATGCTCCCACAAACACAGACAAAAATCCTCCCGAGTCAATCACAAAACCTCCTCAGAACCAGACCAGCTCGGCTTGGAGAAGGAGACGTCGCCGGATGACCCCAGACCAGAAAAGAAACCGTCCCGTCACCCAACAGCAGACGAGACAGAGCCAAGCAAGATGCCCAGAAATAAAAACCCAAGCCATAGGCCAGAAATAGTCTGACCAAAAGTTGATCCTCAGTTTACGTGTTTAACACCCCTCTTTGCCACCCCAAATTATTCCCTTCCCTCAACCCCTGCCAAACCTCCCTCCCCCTCTCACCACAAAGCTAATCGCTCTTGCTTATATTCCCTCTCAGAAGCCCCATCCCTGTTTCAAAGATGAAATCTATCTGCGCTGATGCTGTCCTCATTGCTGCCTGGATGCTCTCCACCTTGCCTCATGCCTGCAGCTGGGTCGTCCCACAGCCTAGCCACAACGTTTGGGTAACCCTAGCAAAAGCACTCCAACAAGACAATCTGTGCCTGTCTATGGGAAGCGTAGATAACCCACTTTCCACATGTCTGGTAGGAATTCCCTTTGTAGCAGATGACTGGCCCATCACTAACTCAGAAATCCTCCGCACCACAGGTAAGAGACCCAACCCAGTAGATACTTGGGATGAGTGGACAAAAATTCTGCCAGATGCCAAAGATGAACCCCAAGAATTAAACCTGCTGGGGTCCTCTAAGGCAACATATTGTATCAAGTTCTATTTCAGACACAAAAATCAACACTGGCCAGGAATTGACCAGGCAAAAAACACTTACAGAAGAGACATATCACCAATTAATAAAGCTTACAATAACCATGATTGGTGCAACTATACCAGTCACATGCTTTCTATGTCCACTCTCCACCCCAAAGTGCTACCTAAAGGGATGTTTTTTATCTGTGGTGACAGAGTTTGGGCTGGGATTCCCTCACGCCTCCAAGAGGGCCCCTGTAGCCTTGGAAAGCCTTCTACTCTCACTCCAAATATTACACTACTACATAACTGGAGGAAATCAAAGGTATCCACACGCCAAAAGAGATCCTTTTCAGAGTATGATGCAAACTGTGACAGTCATATTTACAACATACACTGGGTAGAGCGAGTTGCAGTTTCTGTGTTCACCCCTTGGTTATCTGTGCTTAAAGCCCTTGGTGATATAGATCACCTGGGGTGCTGGCTCAGTAAGCAAGCCAATGCCACTTCTGCTGCCTTAAGTGATCTTTTAAAGGATGAGGAGACCACCAGACAAGCAACCCTCCAAAACCGCGCAGCAATTGATTATCTGCTGCTTGTCAATGGACACGGATGCCAGGACTTTGAAGGAATGTGCTGTTTCAACCTTTCTTCACACTCAACATCCATCCATGCGAACATACAGAAACTAGAAGGATTAGTAAAAGACATAAAAACAGAAAAGTCTCTGGACTGGATCGACAACCTCTTTGGACAGTGGGGATTGACAGGGTGGGTGGCCTCATTGGTTAAAAGTGTTTTATGGATTTTCATTGTGATTGTTATCGTATTGCTTATGATTTCATGCCTCCTACGCTGCTTTAAAAGAACGGCTGGTGAGGCTTTTTTACTAAATATAAAAGGAGGAGTTGTGGAGGTGGGCGGAGCCCCGGGTGCTCTGCCCTGGAGGGAGCCAAGCTGAGGAGTCAAGGAAGAATTTCGCAACTTCAGCCAGAGCACCTAAGACAAAGACAAACCTCCTAGCCACGGCGACCTGGCTGGAGACCCACAAGCCCCCTCGGGATTTTATGTAGATCTGTTACAATTGATTGGTTCTGTACCCTTTTCCTCCCACCCTGGTGTCCCATAAAAACCCCTGAGTTTCCTCTGGTCAGCAGAGGTTCCTCGTCCCTGGATCCCTTTCGCTGGTACCCTCTCAATAAAGTACCACCTGCGGAAATTCCATACGAAACCTCTCTCTCCACGACCGGCTAGAAGAGGGGCTAACTCACAAGGGCATGAGCTGAGAGCACTGAGCTGAAATCATTGAAAGCTGAAATCACTGAGCTGAAAAATCACTGCTCTGCCCGCTGCTGAGAAGCCCCCCTACCCAGCTGAGGAGCGCCCTGACCCCCCAAGGAGCTGTTTCTAGCGAGACATCCTTTGGGGTGGCTGTGGCTCTCTGGGTCCCAAGCGGCGGACCCCATCCACCAGCTGGCATAGCTCCTGATTAGATTTATGGGACCTTGGCATTCACATGCCCACCGGTCCGATGTAGATAGAATCCCAATCAGGTGATGATCACCACGTTGTTGGCAGTCCTATCTCCGGAGAGGGACCATCTCCTGGTGGGGCACCCTTCTTTCTGTTGTAGATGAATGGGTCTCCTATTCCTGGAAGTGACTTGTAGTTGCACCACGCTTTTATTTTATGGAGGCAGAGGCATTTGATACAGTATGTTTTCATACAGGATATCTTTCTGAAAAAAACCCAAATTAATTCCCCAATATTTACAACAGGGAATGAGTGAAAATCTGCACAATCCTGGAAAAATGGGATGGGGTTTTTTTACTATTTCTCTACTCAGCGCTCAAAATCCTGAGAACAGCAAGGAGGTACAGGTGGGGGTTCTGACCTATTTT
The DNA here is from genome assembly GCF_009819655.1 of Sylvia atricapilla. Lineage (NCBI taxonomy): Eukaryota > Metazoa > Chordata > Aves > Passeriformes > Sylviidae > Sylvia > Sylvia atricapilla. The sequence goes on along the minus strand of NW_027077055.1, from coordinate 14,201 downwards.
TGGCATGTCCCACGCCATGGTGCAGGCCCAGGTGCAGCAGCTGCAGAAGGAGCAGCAGGAGCAGAAGGAGCAGCTGGTGACACTGTGGGAACTGGAGGTGTCGCACAGGACACTGCTGGCCAAATACCAAGAGAAAATCCACATGCTGGATATGGAATGGCGCCGCCTCCACAACGACATCCAGGAGCTCAAGGTGGGCCCTGAGGGATGAGTTACGGGCTCTGGGGGTTGTGTCAGGGGAGTAGCAGCGTGTTCTGGGTGAGAGTTCCCAATGGGGGCAGGCCCCTGAGGGCTGAGACGTGGTTTGGTGGGGTTTTGTCAGGGAAATACCTGTGTGAGGGGAGACCCTGGGAATACCCCCTAGGGCTGAATCCCGGTTTTGGGGGGTTTTCCAGGCAAATATCCGTGTGTTCTGTGTGAGGGGAGACCCCAGGACTGTCTCGGAGGGTTGAATCCTGGTTTAATGGGGTTTTTTTTCCGGAAAACATCCATGTGTTCTGTGTGAGAGGAGACCCCAGGACGGTCCCTGAGGGTTGAATCCTGGTTTAAAGGGGTTTGTTCAGGAAAACATCCATATGTTCTGTGTGAGGGGAGACCCCAGGACTGTCTCCGAGGGCTGAATCCCATTTTTGCGGGGTTTTTCCAGGGAAACATTCATGTGTTCTGCATGAGGGGAGACCTTTCCCTGGTTCCTGAGTGGGGAGACCCCCTCTAGGGCTGAATCTCGATTTTTGGGGTTTTTTTTAGGAAAACATCTCTGTGTTCTGTGTAAGGGGAGACCATGGGGCTGCCCTCAAGGGCTGAATCCTGATCTTTTTGCTTTTCCAGGTGAACAATCCTTACGTTCAGTTCTCAGTCCCAAACTTTGCCTTTTCCATGAGAACATCTGTGTTTTCAATGTCTCAATCCCAACTTTTTGGCTTTTCCAGAGGAATATCTTCCTGCTTAATGTCTGAATCCCAGTTTTTTTGCATTTTCCAGGGGAAAGTCTGTGTGTTTAATATCTGAAACATGAATTTTTGTCTTTTCCAGGGTGTCGTGGTTTAACATTTGCTAAATTTTGTTTATCAACTGGGAGATAGGATTTTGGGAGAAAAAGGCAAAACAGGCACAACTTAAAAGTAAAACCGGATAGATTTTATTAATATACACTAAAGAAAAAGAGGAAAAAAAATTGAGACATTTTGAGACATTCAAACACCTTCCCCCCCTCTAAACTGTTCATTTTCTCACTCACCACAGAGAGAAAACCATGATTTTCGGTCAGTCACCACCATCTAAACATGATCCTACATCACCTTGGGAGAGGAGCCTCCCTAGGGTTATGGAGAACACGCCACAAGAAAAAGGTCTGGTGGCTTTCACAGATCCGCAACCGCCCGGAATTTTTGCAGATTCTGTGCAGTCTCACCCACAGAACAGTTTTCCACGCTGTTTATGGGCTTCCACAGGTTTGGGGAATCGGTTTAAGAATGCTTTGCTAGTACAAAACAGGGATTCTCTTCCATCTTTAAATTCACTTCCATTTCAAAAAGAAATAGGGACCTCCTTGTTCTTTTCCAGGAGCCAGGGACATATTCTATTCAAAATTCTCAGTTAAAACCCATGTGTATTAATACACACAATCCTTCGGCTAGAACTTGCATTCCCCCAAGCAGCATTAGGATACTATAAAAAGAGTGTGTTTTCTCCATAATTTACCTCTAGAGAAGTCTGGTCAGAAATGTCCACTTCCTCCATCCCATCTTCCAGTAGTCTTCTTCAGTTCTTTCACGGACTTTGCTTCAATGCTGTCTCTTATATTTTAAATCACTCTGTCTTCCATGCAGGAGGGAAAAGGGTTAAAGTCTTTACCCAGAGTTGTTTTTTTTCCCTCCAGAGGATTCCAGGAACTTCAAGGCCACAGATGATGGGGAGGAAGAGGAAGAGAGAGGGAGAGAGAGAGAGAGAGAGAGAGTGCAGTCTCAGGAATGTCCCTGAAATGCTCCAGAACACCTAAAGATCCCCAAGACTCCCTCAGAACCCAAATTAATTCCCCAATATTTGCAACAGGGAATGAGAGAAAATCTGCACAATCCTGGAAAAATGGGGTGGGTTTTTTTTACTATTTCTCTACTCAGCGCTCAAAATCCTGAGAACAGCGAGGAGGTACAGGTGGGGGTTCTGACCTATTTTTGGCATGTCCCACGCCATGGTGCAGGCCCAGCTGCAGCAGCTTCAAGAAGAGCAGCAGCAGCAGGATAAACAGCTGGTGACGCTGCAGGAGGTGAAGGTTTCACAGTGCAGGCTGCTGGATGAATATGCGAATAAGATCCACATGCTGGATATGGAGCGGCGCCGCCTCCATAATGACGTCCAGGAGCTCAAGGTGGGCCCTGAGGGATGAGTTACGGGCTCTGGGGGTTGTGTCAGGGGAATAGCCGCAGTCCCTGAGGGGTCTGGGGTGAGGTCCCTGAGGGGTTTGGGGTGAGGTCCCTGAGGGGTTTGGGGTGAGGTCCCTGAGGGGTCTGGGGTGAGGTCCCTGAGGGGTTTGGGGTGAGGTCCCTGAGGGGTTTGGGGTGAGGTCCCTGAGGGGTCTGGGGGGATTTTCAGGAAGGTTCTGAGGGAGTTTGGGGGATCCTGAGGGGACTCTGGGGAAATCTCCGGGATTTTTGGAAGGGTTCTGAGGGAATTTTTTGGATATTAGGCATTTTGGAGCAATTCTGGGAAATTTCAGGGTTTTTGGAAGAGTTCTATAGGAATTTGGGGGACCTTTAGGCGTTTTGGAGCAATTCAAGAAAATTCCCATTTTTCACCATTTCACCCAGCATTTTCAGGCACTCCCTGAGAAGTTTTGACACCAAAAAAACAGAATTGACACAAACCCCTCATGTGCCACCTTTTTCTGGCGCTCCTGGTGTGTTTCAGGGTGGAGAGCAACTAAAGAGCTCCGAAATCCCAGTTTTTTATGGATTTTGAAGCACCCTGAGAGATTTTGAGTGCAAAACCAGCTGATTTGGTGAACATTCTCATCTCCCCACATTTTGAGAGGTCTTCTGAAAAATTTTTGACACCAAAAAGTTGGACTTGCCACAAACCCTCATTTCCCTGATGTCCTTTTGGGCCTCTGGAGCAACAAAAAGGCCCCAAATTCCTATTTTTTGTTTTTCTTTTTTTTTTTTTTTTTTTTTTTTTTTTTTTTTTTTTTTTTTTGTGGATTTTGAAGCATCCTCTGAAGGATTTTTGGGTGTCAAAGCAACTGAATTGGTGAAAATTCCTATTTTTCTCTAATTTTGAGGCTCCCCCTGAGAGATTTCGACACCAGGAAAGCCGGAATTGGCCCAAACCCCACATTTCCCTGCCTTTTCTTGGCGCTCTGGGTGGATTTCAGGTTAGAGAGCAGCAAAACAGCTCCAAAATCCCAGGGCTTTTTGGCATATTTTCAGGACCCTTTGAGGGATTTGTGGGGCAGAAGCAGCTGAATTGGTGAAAATCCCCATTTCCCCACATTCCAAGGCACTTTCAGAGTGATTTTGGCGCCAAAACAGCCGGAATTGGTGCCAACCCCTCGATGTCCCGCCCTTTTTTGGCGCCCCCTAGCGGATTTCCCCCTCACAGCTTCCCGCCATTTTTTGCCAACCCGCCCCAGTGAATTCCAGATCAGACAGCAACGAAAACGCTCCCAATTCTCCTTTTTTCATGGATTTCTCAGGAATTCGGGGCCCCACCTCAGTGTTCTCCAGCTGTTCCTTCAGCGCCTGTGCCACCCTCTGGGCTTCGTCCAGGTGGCGCCGCAGCTGCTCCTCCTCACGGTCCTTCAACCCGAGCTGCACACGGAGCTGTGTGACTTCAGACTCCAGGGAGCTGTGGGGACGGGGGAATCCTGTCACACCAGGGAATCCCAGGTCTGGGGAAGATGGAAGGGTCTGCGGTGAGGTCCCTGAGGGGTTTGGGGTGAGGTCCCTGAGGGGTCTGGGGGGATTTTCAGGAAGGTTCTGAGGGAGTTTGGGGGATCCTGAGGGGACTCTGGGGAAATCTCCGGGATTTTTGGAAGGGTTCTGAGGGAGTCTTGGGGATCTTTAGGTGTTCTGGAGCATTTCAGGGACATTCCTGAGACTGCACTCTCTCTCTCTCTCTCTCTCTCTCCCTCTCTCTTCCTCTTCCTCCCCATCATCTGTGGCCTTGAAGTTCCTGGAATCCTCTGGAGGGAAAAAAAACAACTCTGGGTAAAGACTTTAACCCTTTTCCCTCCTGCATGGAAGACAGAGTGATTTAAAATATAAGAGACAGCATTGAAGCAAAGTCCGTGAAAGAACTGAAGAAGACTACTGGAAGATGGGATGGAGGAAGTGGACATTTCTGACCAGACTTCTCTAGAGGTAAATTATGGAGAAAACACACTCTTTTTATAGTATCCTAATGCTGCTTGGGGGAATGCAAGTTCTAGCCGAAGGATTGTGTGTATTAATACACATGGGTTTTAACTGAGAATTTTGAATAGAATATGTCCCTGGCTCCTGGAAAAGAACAAGGAGGTCCCTATTTCTTTTTGAAATGGAAGTGAATTTAAAGATGGAAGAGAATCCCTGTTTTGTACTAGCAAAGCATTCTTAAACCGATTCCCCAAACCTGTGGAAGCCCATAAACAGCGTGGAAAACTGTTCTGTGGGTGAGACTGCACAGAATCTGCAAAAATTCCGGGCGGTTGCGGATCTGTGAAAGCCACCAGACCTTTTTCTTGTGGCGTGTTCTCCATAACCCTAGGGAGGCTCCTCTCCCAAGGTGATGTAGGATCATGTTTAGATGGTGGTGACTGACCGAAAATCATGGTTTTCTCTCTGTGGTGAGTGAGAAAATGAACAGTTTAGAGGGGGGGAAGGTGTTTGAATGTCTCAAAATGTCTCAATTTTTTTTCCTCTTTTTCTTTAGTGTATATTAATAAAATCTATCCGGTTTTACTTTTAAGTTGTGCCTGTTTTGCCTTTTTCTCCCAAAATCCTATCTCCCAGTTGATAAACAAAATTTAGCAAATGTTAAACCACGACACCCTGGAAAAGACAAAAATTCATGTTTCAGATATTAAACACACAGACTTTCCCCTGGAAAATGCAAAAAAACTGGGATTCAGACATTAAGCAGGAAGATATTCCTCTGGAAAAGCCAAAAAGTTGGGATTGAGACATTGAAAACACAGATGTTCTCATGGAAAAGGCAAAGTTTGGGACTGAGAACTGAACGTAAGGATTGTTCACCTGGAAAAGCAAAAAGATCAGGATTCAGCCCTTGAGGGCAGCCCCATGGTCTCCCCTTACACAGAACACAGAGATGTTTTCCTAAAAAAAAAACCCCAAAAATCGAGATTCAGCCCTAGAGGGGGTCTCCCCACTCAGGAATCAGGGAAAGGTCTCCCCTCACACAGAACACATGGATGTTTTCCTGAACAAACCCCTTTAAACCAGGATTCAACCCTCAGGGACCGTCCTGGGGTCTCCTCTCACACAGAACACATGGATGTTTTCCGGAAAAAAAACCCCATTAAACCAGGATTCAACCCTCCGAGACAGTCCTGGGGTCTCCCCTCACACAGAACACACGGATATTTGCCTGGAAAACCCCCCAAAACCGGGATTCAGCCCTAGGGGGTATTCCCAGGGTCTCCCCTCACACAGGTATTTCCCTGACAAAACCCCACCAAACCACGTCTCAGCCCTCAGGGGCCTGCCCCCATTGGGAACTCTCACCCAGAACACGCTGCTACTCCCCTGACACAACCCCCAGAGCCCGTAACTCATCCCTCAGGGCCCACCTTGAGCTCCTGGATGTCGTTGTGGAGGCGGCGCCATTCCATATCCAGCATGTGGATTTTCTCTTGGTATTTGGCCAGCAGTGTCCTGTGCGACACCTCCAGTTCCCACAGTGTCACCAGCTGCTCCTTCTGCTCCTGCTGCTCCTTCTGCAGCTGCTGCACCTGGGCCTGCACCATGGCGTGGGACATGCCAAAAATAGGTCAGAACCCCCACCTGTACCTCCTTGCTGTTCTCAGGATTTTGAGCGCTGAGTAGAGAAATAGTAAAAAAAACCCACCCCATTTTTCCAGGATTGTGCAGATTTTCACTCATTCCCTGTTGTAAATATTGGGGAATTAATTTGGGTTTTTTTCAGAAAGATATCCTGTATGAAAACATACTGTATCAAATGCCTCTGCCTCCACAAAATAAAAGCGTGGTGCAACTACAAGTCACTTCCAGGAATAGGAGACCCATTCATCTACAACAGAAAGAAGGGTGCCCCACCAGGAGATGGTCCTTCTCCGGAGATAGGACTGCCAACAACGTGGTGATTATCACCTGATTGGGATTTTATCTACATCGGACCGGTGGGCATGTGAATGCCAAGGTCCCATAAATCTAATCAGGAGCCCCAACACTGCCCGGAAAACCATTCACCAGACCAGCGGAGGGAAAGAAAGGAAATATGAATTTGAAACACCCACAGACGGGACGATGGGGTCAGGCAACCTTTGTGTCTGGCAAGAAAAACTATATAAAAATAAACCATGCAAGGGCAGAATTTGTGAACCAGGGAGGACACGGCACGCTGTCGGATCTGAGTTTCACCCAACATCGATCCCGGGATCCATGCTGTCCGATTGATTTTGGCTTTTTCTGTATTTATCAATAAATTAGTATTTTGATGAAATTGGACTCGTTATTTATAACATTCCCCAAGGGATTTGGGGTGCAAACGAGCAGAACTGCTGCGAATTCCCACATTCGGAGACGTTTTCTGAGGGATTTCACCGCCATCGACGCAAAGTGCTCGTTTTCCCGCCTTTTCTTGGCGCCCTCTGCTGGATTCCCACTTGAAACCCAACAAAAACTATTCCAACTCCCTTTTTTCCCTCCACACATTTTGAACACTGTCATAAATGCATATTCTACATTCAGCTTTTCGCAAATATTAACATGACTGCTTAATGTATAGTTAGACTGTATTATGTTTTATTAATAAAGAGTTCAGACGGGTAACGAATGTGTCTTTTCTGATATACCAGAGAGTTAAGACTGGGGTGTATTTTAATCTCTTCTTCGTAACGTCTAAACTACCAAGCCAGAAGTTATGGGAGGGGGGTTCACCTTGTGACCCTTCATAAAAAAACTGTTAACTTTCTGATTTCTCATCCGAATGAAAAGAACCAGAAAATCCCAGACGAAAATTTACATCCTGTCACCAGACTGAGTGGAGTCACCCACAAAATAAATCCATTAGATAAGATGATTGGGAATACTTAAAACCGATCAAAAGAAGAATATTGGATTAGCATCTATTGAATATTCAACACATCTCTCCTTAAAGACAGAAGTCCTAAAAGGGTGAGGAGGGCTTCGGGCGGACCTTGTGCCAAGCCCCCTCAGCCAAGAGGCTTCACTTATTCTGTCTCCTAATTTGTCTATTTTCTTAATTCATTAAACTTACACGTTTTTAAAAAGGAGGGTGGAACTCGTTTTTCTCAAACACCCTGAGGGATTCTAGGCAGAAAAGCAGTTGAGTTGGTGAAAATTCCCATTTTTCACCATTTCCCCCAGCATTTTGAGGCACTCCCTGAGAAGTTTTGACACCAAAAAACCGGAATTGAAAGAAACCCCTCATTTGCCACCTTTTTCTGGCGCTCCTGGTGAATTTCAGGGTGGAGAGCAACTAAAGAGCTCCGAAATCCCAGTTTTTCATGGATTTTGAAGCATCCTCTGAAGGATTTTTGGGTGTCAAAGCAACTGAATTGGTGAAAATTCCCATTTTTCTCTAATTTTGAGGCTCCCCCTGAGCGATTTCGACACCAGGAAAGCCAGAATTGGCCCAAACCCCACATTTCCCTGCCTTTTCTTGGCGGTCTGGGTGGATTTCAGGTTAGAGAGCAGCAAAACAGCTCCAAAATCCCAGGGCTTTTTGGCATATTTTCAGGACCCTTTGAGGGATTTGTGGGGCAGAAGCAGCTGAATTGGTGAAAATCCCCATTTCCCCACATTCCAAGGCACTTTCAGAGTGATTTTGGTGCCAAAACAGCCGGAATTGGTGCCAACCCCTCGATGTCCCGCCCTTTTTTGGCGCCCCCTAGCGGATTTCCCCCTCACAGCTTCCCGCCATTTTTTGCCAACCCGCCCCAGTGAATTCCAGATCAGACAGCAACGAAAACGCTCCCAATTCTCCTTTTTCCATGGATTTCTCAGGAATTCGGGGCCCCACCTCAGTGTTCTCCAGCTGTTCCTTCAGCGCCTGTGCCCGACTCTGTGCCTCATCCCTCTCCTGCCGCCGCTGCTCCTCCTCTGCCTGCAGGTGCTGCTTCTCCGCCTGCAGAGCCTCCAGCTGCGCACGGAGCTGTGACACCTCGGACTCCAGGGAGCTGTGGGGACGGGGGAATCCTGTCACACCAGGGAATCCCAGGTCTGGGGAAGATGGAAGGGTCTGCGGTGAGGTCCCTGAGGGGTCTGGGGTGAGGTCCCTGAGGGGTTTGGGGTGAGGTCCCTGAGGGGTTTGGGGGGATTTTCAGGAAGGTTCTGAGGGAGTTTGGGTATCCTGAGGGGACTCTGGGGAAATCTCAGGGATTTTTGGAAGGGTTCTGAGGGAGTCTTGGGGATCTTTAGGTGTTTTGGAGCATTTCAGGGACATTTCAGGGATTTCCAGAAGGGTTCTCAGGGAATTTGGGGGACTTTTACGCTTTTGAAACAATTCAGGGAAATTTCAGGGACTTTCAGAAGAGTTCTATAGGAATTTGGGGGACCTTTAGGAGTTTTGGAGCAATTCAAGAAAATTCTAGGTATTTTTGGAAGGGTTCTGAGGGAATTTTGAGGATCTTGAGGGGTTTTGAAGCAATTCAGGGAAATCTCAGGGATGTTTGGAAGGAAATCTGAGGGAATTTTGAGGATCTTTAGGAGTGTTGGAGCAATTCAGGGACATTTCAGGGATTTCCAGAAGGGTTCTGAGAAAATTAGGGGGAAATTTAGGGGTTTTCGGGGTTTTTTTGGGGAAATTTCAGGAATTTTTGGGAGAGTTCTGAGGGAATTTTGGGAATCTTGAGGGATTTGGGAGGATTCAGGGAAATTTCAGGGATTTTCAGTGGGGTTCTCAGAGAATTATGGGGATCTCAAGGGGTTTGGGAGTGATTCAGAGAAATATCAGGGATTTTCAAAATGACTGAGGGAATTTTGGGGCTATTCAGGGAAATTCCAGGGACTTTCAGAACAGTTCTGAGAGAATTTTGGGAATCTCGACTTTCAAAGGAAATTCTGGGGGGAATGTGGGATAATTTGGGGGACTTTGGGGAATTACACCATCTTCTAAAGGCTTTTAGAGAAATGTTGAGAGAACCTGGGGAGGATCTAGGAAAACTCATATTTTGAGGGATTTTTCAGGATTTGGTGTTAATTTGGGGGAAATTAAGTAATGTTTTGGAAAGGTTTTGAGAAAAATCGGGGCGGGGGGTGGATTTTAGAGAATTTTTAGGAGGATTTTGGGGTTTCTTCAACACACTCAGGCTGAGGCTGCTTTCCTGGCATTCCCCCTTCCTCCATCTCGGGAAGGGTTTTCCCTCACCCGCGATTTCCGTGGTTTAAAGTCCTTGGCCCTCTAAAAGCCCCGAGTTGCATCCAAGGGGATGTCCTGGACTCCAACATCTCCCCCTCCTGTTTGAACCAAAAAGACCTCTTTAGCAGCTTTGTCCATGAGCCGTCGCATGCACTGAAACAGACATGGCATGACCATGAGCAGAATTACAAACCCCAAGAGGATGCATAAACCTGTTTTTAAAATTTCCTTCCACAGTGGTGAAAGATCAAAAAAAATTGAACATGCCATCCAGCCATGACCCAGTTACTTCTCCAAGTTTGTTTACACTCTCTCGCAATTGTTTGAGGTTTTCGTGAATTGATTTAGAATGATCTGACAAGTTCATGCAGCACATTCCTTCAAATTCTTCACACCCATGCCCAAATAAGTGTAGAATAAGTGATGAGACCTAAAATGCTGCTTCTTTCTTTACCTATGATTAAAAACTCTTGGCTTTTCCATGAAGTTCCAGTGACTCCTGTTGGTATCACTGCATGATTTTCATTTAAGAAACCTATTATTTTGGAAGCTGCCAATTCACATTGTGCCCCTGGTGGCAGCAGGTCTGGATCACTGGGGATCCTGTAGATTGTCCTGCTGAGGGCGTCGGATTGACTTTCTCCGACGACTGTCCCACTTGCGGAATTTGGCTTTGAGTCATCGCCATCACTCATGTCGTCGCGCGCTGATGATTCGCGCTCTTCTTGGAGTTTCCCAAGAGAGGCAGAGGGTTTCCATCCACATCTGTTTTAGCATGACAGTGGCTTGCCTGATGCTTTCCTCTTCTGCATCTCGGGCAAACACCTGATGGATCTACATTCTTTGTATGTTCTGGACAGTTTTTCTTGAAGTGTCCCTGTTTGCCGCATTTGTAACATTGTGCTTTTATAAGTGTCGCCATCATTTTGCTGTAGAGTCATTTTGTCAAAGAGCTGCAAAAGCCTCTTTGAAGTCTTCAGTCTGGGCTTTGATAATTCTTTCTACATGTTCTCCCAAGATGTCTGCTTGAATGGATGCCACATGCTGTGGTGTTCCTACTTTGGTGCATGCTTCTAACATTTCTGCTACGGAAGGCTGACCTTGCATTGCACTGATGATACGTTTGCACTCTGTGTTGGCATTTGCAAATGCAAGACTTCGAAGCAGATGTGGCTTCGCTCCCTCATCATTGACTTGCCTGTCTATTGCTTGTGTGAGACGATCAATGAATGAGAAGAAAGATTCTGATGTGCTTTGCTTTATTTCTGTATAAATACTTTCTGAAACTCCTGCTGGTGAAATTTGTAGGATTGCTTTTCTTGCTGCTTGTTTTATATCTGCTAACACTTCTCATGGTAAATCTCTTGCTTGATGATGTGGCTCATCATTTGGTGGATCACCTGCCCTTTCTGCTACAGTGATACCTGCATTTGGTCATCTTTGATATCTTCTTTGAGGTCTTCAAGAGCTCTTCTCCATTTTGCTCCCCGGATAAGGATTTGCGAATCTGTAAGAATCATCGAGGCAATGGATTTGAGGTCAAAAGGTGTTAAGTCCTATGTATTAAATGTTGCCTTCAAAAGCTGCTTGAAGTATGGGGATCCCAATCCATTATCACAGATGGCTTTTACCAAGTCTTTGATCACATCATGATCCAATCGCTGTCATCTTGCGTTTTGGCCTTGTGCATCGTATGCCACTGGCAATACTAAACTTCTTGTGCCTGCTGAACTAAGTTCTTTTAATACTTTTTTCTTTGTTTCAGTCCAATCTGTTCCACTGGGTATCTGTGCATCAGACATCTGTGAATTTTCAGAAAATGGAATTAATTGTTGTGATTTCGATTCTGATACTGATACTGCTTCTCCTAGTTCGGATTCTGCCTGTATTTGTTGTTTGTCCCCATCTTCTTGAGACGAGATCCCTCCATCCTTGAGGGATATTTCTCTTTTTGACATTTCTCTCCCTTCAACTCCTACTTGAGGAGTAGAAAGCTGGGATTTTTGTGCAGCACGTGATCCTTGTGCAGCATTGCCAAAACAGAGGGTTGAGCCATCGGATAGCTGGAGGGTAAACGAAGAAAGCATCTGTGGAGTTGACTGAAGAGAAGCTTGGTTGCCTTTTGATGGAAGGAGCACCTGAGGGAATTGAATGTTTGAATCTAGGTTCAGCTCCAAAGCTGTTTCTTTAAATTGTGGAAAAAACTGTTTCGTGAAATCTTGAGATAATAAAATTGAAGAAGCTTGAGATGAAGGACATGCCGTTGTTGATCTGAAAGGAATGCCTTGTGAAGCAGTAATATGAATCATGTTGTCGTCCGTGGTAAATGCTTGTTGTTGCAGTTGAGTTGCTGCATGGTCCCCTAAAGTTGACAACGGCTCCATTTGTTCTTGTTGGAATTGTTGCTTTGGAGAATAAATCTGGTTTTTATATGTGACTGGGAGAAAATGATGCACTGTGGGTGTTCCGGCACTAGGGGCGCTGTTGCTCCCGTGGCTGGGCGTGGAAGTCGCTGTGGCCGCTGTAATTGTGCAGTCCCGCCACTAGGTGGCGCTGGCATCGCGACAACCGGACCCTGTCGATTGACCGATATTTTGTCTGGGATCTCTTCAATTATTTCTGACAAAAGACGCTGTGTTTGTAACAAACTCTCCGTTTCTGGATCTCTGGGGAACACTGCAGTGATGTTTGGATGTGCACCCATGTGCCTGAACGAGCTAGCTGATATTGAATCACTGAGTGGCTGCCGTGTTGGTATTTAGGCGCCGCTCGTGGGCGGGGTTATGGTTTGCGGCGTCTGCTGTGAGGAGGCGGCCCCTTGGGGAAATTCTCCGCCCTGGCCCCACCCCATCAACACTTGCACCGCCCCCGCCTGCTCCGATCCCGCTGGCATCGTCCCGGCACCGCCCTGGGAGGCGTTCCCTCTCGACCCGGCTCCGGGGCCGCCCCGTCCCGCTCGCCATCGGGGTTTACCCCGCCCGCAGCGAGACTGCGGCTTGGGATACATCCCACCCCACTGCGCCTGCGCCAACGTGAGCCGCGAGCGCCTCTGGGGTTCGCAGTGCACGGCTCTGCGCCTGCGCCTGCGCCGCCCCTCCTGGCTCTCTGCCCGCACCTTGCGATGTGGACACAGTTTTGTCCATTTCGCTTCCCGTAGCCTCCATCATCACCCTACGCCGAGCTACCGGCACGGGCTTTTCCTCCCCCTTTGTCCCGGTCTCGGCATCCGCGAAATCCCGACGGTCGCCCGCGAGTTGTTTTTCCCCGCGATCCGCGCCCCCCTGACGTGGTGTGTTTTTCTGCTGCCCCCCGTCACCTTCCGCGTCCGCGCCGTGTGATTGTTCCCGGCGCAATTGACTCGCATCGCCTTGGCGTCCTTGTGCCGCGGTGTGATCTCCCGCCGCCGGCGCGATTTGGGGTTGTTTTCCCTGCTGCTCTGGGGTTTGGCTCACTCCCCCTCCCCCCTGTTGTGTCTGTCCCTGCTCGGGTGGAGGAAGGGATGGCGAAACGATTTCGCGCGGTGTCTGGGGAGGGGTAAACGGACTTCTAGATGGAATCCGATCTAAATCTTCCCGTTCCCCCCCCTGGGGCAACTGTCCCATGTCCAGGGGACATGCCTCAAAAGAAAGCATGCCTCTATCCTGATCGCTCGGATGAAGTACAATTTTTTTCTTTCCCGGGACCGGCATCGGGGAATCAGGTTTCGGAATTCGAGGCGCCGAGATAAGCTCTTGTGATTTATGTGCCTCATCCTGGAGGAGCTGCTGGCTCTCTCCTGCTGCTATAACCTGGGAAGCGGCTGGCTATCCCCTCCTCCCACATTCTCACTAGGAGATACGGGATCTGCCTGCTGCTGAGAAGCAGCTGGCTGCTGTTCAACAGAAGAAACATCGCTCTGTTCCTCCGCGCAGCCCTCCGCTGCTGTAAAGAAGGAGGAACTGCCTTTTATTACGTGAAATTGCCTCTAGCATGATTCTCCCCGCGGGCAATAGCTTCGCAGCCGTTTTATCCCTTTTAGTTGCCCTGTGGTACAGTTCTCTATTTGCCTCTTGCCAAAATGCCGGCTCAAATAGGACGTGGGTTTCGCAATGTGGAAAGTTACACGGAACCCACAAAAGATAGGATCTTAAGTTGTTCCTGGGAGACTCCCACCCCCGTGTGTTCTGGATTCGACCAGTCTCACCAAAACTGAAGAACAGGGTGCAGATGTTCTCAAATTCGTCCCGGAGGTGTCCTGATCACCGACCAGCAGATCTCAGGGTGACGAGTCCAGGCCCTTGGAATTCGTCTGTCCGAGGCGAAGTTGAAGTCAGCTGCTTTGGCCACAAATCTTCCCCTGTCTTCTCTGGATTTCTTCCTGCCTTTAGAGGGCTTTGTGCGTTCACTGGAAAGCCCACCCAGGGACGCCAATTCTCGGGGGGATTTTCCCTCACCCGAGATTTAGGTGGTTTAAAGTCCTTGGCCCTCTAAAAGCCCTGAGTCGGCGTTGGTATAAAAAAGCAGAGTCCTCAAGGTCTGTTTTCAGGTTTCTCGTGTTGTTTATTATTTGGTATCTCAAAATTTTCTCTACTCCCAGACGAGGTCCGGACAGCAGCTGAGACATGAGGGGTCTGCCCACGGATGGGATGTTCCCTTACATTTAT
>NW_027077054.1:31176-53112 GCF_009819655.1 Sylvia atricapilla | reverse complement strand
TCAAGGAGGAAATCACAGAAGAGGACTTTCTAGCTTGGCGTGGCAGCAATAAATTGTGCACAGCAGACTCAGTTGTCTCTGAGCACTTCTGGCTTGGCATCAGTGTGGGAGGAAGTAACTCATGTCTCTCTACAAACAGAGTCAAAGAATCACCACCCCAGGCCTGTTAATCAAAATAAAACAAAAAGAATAGATTTGGCAAAAAAAAAGTTATTTCCCTCTGTCACCCTTTGAGAGGTACACTACTGCCCAGTTTGATTTTGTCACAGGAACTTGGTCTGAGAGGAAAAAATCTGATTTTAAAATTTGACTTGTATGTGCCAGATGTTCCATGCTGATGTGTATCAAAAATGTTGGATCATTGAAATGCTGCAGTCCGAAAAAAAAAATATCACTTCATGTTGATTCAAATAAGGAAATCATACAAATACCATAAAGACAAAACTGCCAGCTCCAGAGTCCAAATGAATTTAAAAGTCTATATTTAGCTCCTACTATTTCTGTTTCAATTATAAAACATTTCTTGTTAAATACACACCATCATTTCAAATGCTACACTTAGTGTAGTTCCTTGGAGCCCCACAGTTCATCTCTATTTTTAGTTTGCTCACAGATAGAGGAATGGTAAAGGACAGCAAGTAAATTATTTCGGCTGGTGTTTTGACAGGACCCTCACAGCTGCTGTACTAGGAATTGCTCTGGAAAAACTCCAGAACTTGCCCAAGTCTTGTTAAACAGCCTCTCTTGCTGTTCTTAAGTGTCAGTTCTTAAGCAACCCTTTTCCTGCTTTTGGGAAGGGAAGGAGAAAAGGGTGATGAATCCCTCACAGAGCAGAAGGAGTGGATTTTCCAAGTGTGCAAATGGCATTAAATGTTGATTTGTGGCCATGGATGGGAGAGTGAAAAGGATCACACCTTGAAAGAGAGAGATACTTAATTTAAATGCCAGGCCTGGATGTTACTAGGGGTATTAGGCTGTTGGAATTTTTTTAACCTGACTATTTGGATTCTCTTCAAAGTTTTTTAAATTCCCTAATTGCGTATTAGAAACAAAAGTGTTTCCATCTTCTAATAAATGCTAAATTTCTTTCCAGAGTCCTTTCAAAATGTGTCCATGTGTCTGTCCTGCTGTCTGCCACAGAGCGTTTCAAATTTGCCTGTAGCCTGGATTCAGGAAGTGAAAAACAGAGGGGAAATGTAGAAACATGATTCAGTCCCACTTGTGGTAAATAACAGTGGGCTGAAAAACAGAGAGGTTTTTTTTAATGTTAAATAGAAAAATCAACATTTTTAGCAGGTTGTAGAAAAAAGAAATCCAACTGATGGAAAATTTGGATGGACAGTGGAGATGGGGGCCCAGGCTGCTCGCTTTCCCTCAGGTGTGCGGGGTCAGGTCTCAGCAAACCCACTGGACAACGTGAGGGGAATGCCTTTGCTTTACCACTCTGTCACATGCATGGTGCTTTTCCAAGCTCCAGGGGAGTTAGACTAAGCCAACTCCAATTTGACTGAATGAGAATTGGCTCAGCTGCTTGGTATAATTCAATGGGCTCTCACAGGACGAAGTTAGGCAAAAGGAAAATTTAACTGGAGTACAGCTCCTACCACTTGAACAAAGTAGGATGTGAAGCCTTGCCATAAGGAAAGAGGCTGTTTCTCGTGTCCAAAGTCTTTCAGAACTGGACCACACAAAATCCTAAGTACTTCTCCCAGGAGCAATCATCTACTGGTGGGAAGATGGAAAGGATGAAGTAATATGAGATAGATATTAAACTTCTCTTTGAGGTACAAGAAGGAAGGTATATGTCCTCAAAAAATAGAAAAATACAGGCAGAGGGGTTAAAGGCTAACTCCAAAAAAGTCAGCTATAATTGAATAGTAATCTAAGTTTTTAAGCGTGATGTGGAAAACTCTTCATTCAGCTGCTGTAAATCCTGGAAGAAGCTCTGTTTTACTGGTAGCTCACTTTCTCTGTAAAGCCTCCCACTTGCACATCCACACTTGCCTCAACACTACGGCATGAGGCAAAGCCCAGCCAGGAGCCCTCCTGGGCTTCAGGAATAATTGAAAATCCCCAAAATAATAATAATATTAATAAAAAAAGAAACACCCAACATCTCTCATTTTTTAGCGCAGTTTGTAATCATTAGGATATGATCTAAAAGACCAGTTTTGCTTCATCCTTCTTTCCCTCCAAATATTCATTAAATGTCATCTCTGAGTTGAGCCTTTGAAGAACAAGTGTCTGTGCTCAGGACACAGATCCAGATGCTGCAGCTTAAGGGGGTGACAGCTGCTCCCAGTGTCCTTGGTGCAGGTGCCAGGGCAGGCTGTGTGTGAGGACTGCAGTGCTCAGGGTTGCTGATGCCTGGCTGAGGCACTGGGCACATGTTTCCCACCACGAGCCCCTCTCTGGTGCCAGCCCAACACTGTCCTGAACACCAAGACCTTGAAATAACAAGGGTGATGCTGCACAGCCCCTCAGAGACAGGGAATGCCACGCTTCCCTCCTTGTTATGGCACAAAGTTTGGTAAATTCATTTGGAAATCTGCAATTTTTGCCTCAAATTAGCTACAGACAGAGCTACAGACAGGAGCAGACACAGCATTGCCATATGTCCAACCTCAGTCCCAAACATTAAACTAGTTAATTATACTGAAGCATGTTTACACAAGCTGACTAGAAGGTAGAAAGTAAATGTTAATGTCTTCATGTTTATCTTCATGTTTATAAGAGAGTAACATCAGTTTCTTCATACACGGAAGAACAGTTTTAAAGTTACAATACAGAATAAAAATTATCACAAGTGTGAGGATTTTTTAAATTAAATATCTATATCAGGAGGTGATCCAATTTGATTAGAAGGATTTTAGAAAGTGGAATTGGCTTGAAATAGCTGCACATCAAACATCTACTCCCTCAAACTAAATTAATGAATAAAATATGAAGTCCTGTACAGCACTGGGTCACATACATATGGTTCAATACAAACTATAAAGGAAATGGCTGCGTTATTTTCTTCAATGCTAGAGAATATTTAAATACAGAACTATTTTTAAAACATTGAAAACAAAGAGAAGTTGGACACTGGAGCTCTTTGCTCAGCAATACTTTTGCAGCAGCATACTTCTTAAAAATAGCAAAAAATGGGAAAAGTTTCTAGGAAATATCAAAGACAATGTTAATAAAAGCAACTCACAAAAAAAAGAAGGAACAAGGGGAAACAGAGCTGACAACTCTCTTGGGACCAAAACCTTTGATTAAATGCTGGATTTGCACTTGAAAAGACATTTGTTTTGCAAAGTATAAAATTTACTGCCTGTTCTGAACTGCCTGTGTCTTGTTTTATCAGTGGTCAAACAGCATCTGATGTCGCTGATCCCTTGGAAGATATTTGTTTTACACACCCAGTGATGTCTAGTAGGTTCCTTCTCCTAGGAGAGACTGAGTATTTATTTGTTGCAGCAAATTCACAAAAACCTACAGTGAACTGGAAATCATCCTAACTCAGCTGAGAAGCATCTACAGACTTCAGTGAACTTTGGGAGCAGCCTTGAAAAGCACTGCCTTCTCCAACGACCAGCAAATTAAAAACAATTATTTGGATTTACATCTAATTTATGTTATAAAGAATAGATTTACAGGCCTCAGCACCTCCGCTGAGAGGGATGTATTAATCATGAGGGCAGAAACCACAACTAAGTTAAACAATTTTTCCACAGTAGTGAGGGCAATCTTTCAGACTGTTCCAGTAAATGTCTCACCCAGATCATCTGCAGTGGGCAAATCCTCCAAGAAGATGGAAAGAACAGTGTGAGGAATTTTTATTTTGTGTGTATCTTCTGTAAAACCTTTTGCAGGAGCAAGAATATACTACTTTGCTCTATTCACCCCAGAAGTAAAGAAATTGTTCTGGGAGATAAAATAGCCCTTTTCTCTAAGACATCACTGCTTGAAGATGTAAGATCAGAAGCTTTCTCAGGGCTTGAAAAACCTTCTGTCCTCTTTCCAAAATGCAGAGCTCCTGACTTGCAGGGTGTTGACTTTGGAAGCTGTTTTAGTCCCTCCTCGTAGAAAAGCTGACTTACCATCATCTGGACAGAACACTGCTACAAGTGACAGGAAATTTTCTTATTTATATGGCTAAAAGTTAAATCATTCTTATGGCAAGTGCATTTGAAAAAAACAGATTACTTCTGTTTGAAGCTGCTCAGAGAAATTTCCAGTGAGTTCAAAATAGGTAGAACAGGAAGATACAAAATATGAGAAGTAATTGTACAATAAATGACACTTGCCATGTAATTGTAATATCATCCTAATACAACAAATATCTAATTGATGTTTTTATAAAGACACTAAATAAGAAGAGTAAGATATCTTTTAGTCTTCAAAATAGATGTATTGCTATGTTCCCATTAATGCATTATGGATCCAAACTTGATTGCACTGAAGCCAACAGAAGAAAAATTACACAGATTTTAATAAGATAAAGGGTCTGGCCAAAACAAGTCAGAAATATCCATTTGAATGCATCTTAGTAGGATTTTCTTGCTTTCATTGCTGTTCCAAAGGAGATTCAATTCATCTGTCGTCTCTCAGAGAAAAGATGAATATATTGCTAATGAGCCTAATCTCGGTCAAATTTCTGAAGTGAGGAGCAAATACTGAGCTCACAATGCAACCTGAGTCACCAGGCCAAGAGCAAGACAATGGGGAGGAAGGCTTTTACATTGCCTCCCCAGAGACTGCTTCAGTGCCACCCCCCTGAAAATCAGAATGAAGGAAGAGTGGGGGAAGAGGCATGGCAGCAAGGCCTCCAATCTCACCTCCATCACCAGCAAGTGCTGTCTTGCCACTGCCTTGTCTCTGAGACAAGGAGCCTTTTGATGTCCTCCCCAGATACTTTCCATTCTGCTGTCACTGAACCAGCTCAGTCCCTGTGACAGACAGAAGCTGTACCTTGACACACATTTCCATGAACAAGCCCTTCAGCCTTCTCTACAGTGATTCAGTAGGTACACGTTTGTCACACATAGAAAATGCACCGTCTCACATTTGCCAAATGCAAAGTCTGAAGAAGGAAGTAACTTTTATTTTAGAAGTTTATGAGAAATACCTCTGCCCTAAAAAATGTGGCCACCTTTGGAATTTGCTGAGCTTGGTAATGTTCAGATGGAAAGAAGATGGCAAAATCCACTTTGCTCAACATCATTACATCCTGATTATGGCAAAAGTGAATAGAACATGGCTCAAAATGTACTGAACAATGATAAAGTAACCTTTTAACTATGTGATGTAATGTTAATATTTGTAATAATCCTTTCAACTGCAGAAAAAAAAATGTAGCTATCCAGGCAATCAGGAAGGAATCCCTTCCAACATGTACATGAGAACTGAAATAAATGTCACTTTACAAATTTTAAAAATATTCTCTGTTTAGTGCATTGGCCTTAACCTGTCCCCTACTCCTCTCAGAAAAGGGCAGTGGCACTGACCATAAATGGCCTGTGTGTGTGTGACTGTGAGATGAGAGCACTAAAGCTGGCCAGGTTCTGTCAGCTGCTGTGGCTGCAGACACTGGCAACCTGGGTAACAGCCTTGAAGAAGCCCTCACTGGGGGTGTTTGCACACTAATGCACCTCCCTCAACACAAGTCAGCAACTTCAGAAGACTCTTCAAGGCTGTCTTGAACACACTGTGAAAGTGGGAAATATTTTTAAAAATCACTTGTGAAGGATGTAGGCCATTTCGGTTTAGAGCCGAAAGGCTAAATGCTGGGATGCTGCAATTCAGTGTAGTTACACTGACTTCCAGCTCACTGGTTTATACAAGATTTAAAAATATTAATAATCATCTATTGTATGAAAACTACACAAGTAGATAACAACAATGATCCATGGACACTTCAAAAGGTGCAAACCACCAGGATGGATGCCTAGAATTCTGTCCATTTGAGGAACATGGTGTTTCCTATACATTTAAGAAGTCCTGCTTTTCCTGGGAAGTAACTTTTACACCTCATCATAAGTCTGTGCTGCACCATTAGCAATGTATTTCCAGGCATTAATGTTTCCAGACTGAAATCTTATCTGACAAATTATCAGCCTGGACAAATTTAGATTATATCAGCTTCCAACAGCAGCAAACTCGGCCTTATGCCTTAAAAAAAACAAAAAACCCCTAAGCTAATCAGGCAAGTCTGTCTGTTTTCCTTTCTATTGCTAGGGTTGTGCTACTAAGGAAGGGTGTCAAGTCCTTTAAACTGCTTTTATCTCCCACTGGCATGTAATCAATTCCCAGTACTTGTCCTAAAAGCCACTTGCTTTTGGCAGAGGTGCCCAAACCTGGCTGCGATGAGGGGAGGAGAGCCAGGTCCTGCCGGGGCTGCCCCCTAGGACTGGGTGTGTGGACAGGAGTGGCGTGTCAGGGTGTGTTTGTGTGTGTTTGTGTGCTCTGCGCCTCAAGACCGGTCCCGAGGATCCGTTTGGCTCTGCCCCCCCCAAATTAGCTGTGGGACCCCCGGGCACCTGCCAATCACAGGACATCCTGATCCCACAAAGTCCCCCACCCCGACAGGGGATACTAACCTGGTGGTAATGTAAGGACCAAAACAGATGACGAACGACCCTATAAAAATACTTATTTTCTTGGTAGCCCTCTGCCTCCTCCTTTTCTGCTCGTTCAGACAGCGCTGCTTCACACTACGGAGGGAAAAGAGCAGTGAGGGTGTTAAGGCAAGAAGGGAGGAGGTGAGATGTGAGCCCAAGGCAGAGGGATAGAACCTTCTCCACTCCCCAAAGCCCCTGCGCCCGGGAACGTGGAGAGGAAGGCAGCGCCCCTGGGGGAGAGGAAGGCAATCCCCTCGGGAAGAGGAGGGCAGCCCGGAGAGAAGGAGGATAGCCCCAGCCCCGCCGAGCCTCGGGACGATCGCACACAACAAAGCAGTGAGTCCCGCTTGAAGGGAACTCAGGCAAGTGGGATAACCTGGAGAGCCCGATTAGCATTTAAACAGAGAAGGCTACAAATGCACAAGCCACCGTTCCTGGCACTGTAAGCAGCGTCTGAAACTAGAGGCAGGAGCGCTCGCCATGCGGCCGGGGCGGGCAGGAAAGGGTGCTGGAGAGGCGGGGTATCTTTTCCGCCGAGGGTAACTACCGCGAGTGACCGGGGCTGTGAATCCGAACGCGCAGCCATTACCTGGGGTGGATATCCACCAGCAAAACCAGAGTCTGCATGGTAATAATGTCCATCCGCTTGCAGTGGAACCGGGCAACTTTCAACACCTTCAAATAGGTGAAACACAAGATCACCAGAGACAGCATGAAACTGGTGGAGTGAAAGACAATGGTGAACACTGTAAACCTTCTCCGCTCCGTCTCTTCTTCAGGTGTAAGGTGCAAGAGGCATAAACGCTGTTGTAATCTACCCATGAGTAAAACAAGGATACCAAGGGGAACGTGAGGGAGTGGAGCCACGAGTAGCCCATCAGTGTCACAGCGTCCTTATACCGCATCTTGCTGGTGTAGCTCAGGGGGAACACCACGGCAATCCATTTGTCGATGCTGAGCGCTGCCATGCTCAGCATGGTGTTGGAAATCAGGAAAGCTTCCAGGAAACCCACCGCCTTGCAGACGCAGCCCCCGAGAGGTTGCTGGCTCCTCAGGATGCCCAGCAGGGCAAAAGGCATGTTCAGAACGGTGAGAAGCAGGTTGCAGAAGGATAAGTTCACCAGGAAAACCCCGGCGACCTGCTTGCGGATCTCCGTACTGTAGACGAAGCATAGCGGCACCAGGAGGTTGGAGAGCAGAGAAACAACCAGCACCAGCACGAGGAGCAGCGCCAGCAGCACGCCTGCCAAGTCCATCTCTCAGCGGGTTGGCCGGAGCGGGCGAGGGCAGGAGGAAGGGGGCACCCGCGCCGGCCCCGCAGCCTCGCCTGCCGCCCTGCGCACGGGGCCGGGGGCAGCGCCGGGGGCAGCGGGGCGCGCAGAGAAGGGCAGGGCGGGGAGCGGAGTCGACGGCGCTGAGAGAGGGGAGAGTGGACCGGGACTGGGCGGCTGGCCGGGGCAGAGGGGGGAGGACAGGGACAGCGGGGCAGGGCGTCTCTGACAGCAGTCAGCCAGCGGAGGAGGGGGGCCCGGGAAGAGCGTGGCCGGAGCCGAGGGTAGGGGCTCCGGGGCACCCAGCGACCGGATCGGGAGATGGGGTGGAGATGGAGGTAGCCGAGGATGGGCTGGAGATCGGCGGCCCGAGGCGCCCGGAGAGCGGAGCGCGGCCCCCGCAGCGCCCGAGCCCGCGCCCCCTCCGTGCCCCGCCGCGGCTGCGCTCCGCCGGGCGCACGGTCTCCGCAGGCTCTGAGCATCTTCCCCCGCTGCCCAGCCCCTCAAATACTCCAGCCGCCGAGCCTCCCGCAGCGACAAATGCGCAGACGAGCGGTTGCGAGGCACAGGCTCAGCCAGGCATCGCGGCGTCGGGCTGATCCACTCCCGGATGGCAGGCGAAAGCAGCAGCAAGCCCAACTTTCCGCTGGCGTGCAGCTCAGGAAGGATCAGACCCCGAGATGAGTTGCTGGTAGTTTGATCCCTGCGCTATGCTCAGGCACACCCTGAGCGCACCAGCTCTATCTGAAGCTACTGAAACCTGTTCAAAATCTGGTGTCTGTGCCCTTTGGCAGGCTTCCCCCCCGTCCATCTGAGGGCTTGCTTGCCCTTTTCCCCCTACAATGCTTGCTGTGATTGCCCTCTGGGTACTCAGACCAGCATCCTGCTGGCCAGCACTGAAGGATATTTCTTGGTTAGAGACTCCACTCTGAGTGCTTGGAACTCAGCAGCTGGTCAAACAAGTAGCCACATTAGGGTGCTGCTGGCACACTCTGTGGAAAGCTGAAGTCTCTCTCTCTCTACCGTTTTCCAGTTACACTGATAACGTGATAGTGTTCTGGTCAGAAAGGTTTCTTCTGTTATCACATTCTGGCAAAAGCTGAAAAGGCAGACATGAAAGAGAACAGAAATTCCCCATCTGCAGTTGTCAGAAATGTGGATCACATGGCTAATTCCCAAATATTCTGTTCATCTTTGTCTTAGATTTAAAAAAAAAAAAAAAAGAGAGAGAGAAGAGAGGAAGTTTTCGTGCATCAAAATACTGGTGTAGAAAAAAGCTGCCATGCCTAATCACTCTCACATTTTACAGTTGATTGCCAGAACTGACACGAAGAAAAAGGAGAAGAAAAGGTATCTTTGCTACTATCCAAAATTAATATTAATATCCTAAGGAAATGCTGTATTGTATACATTGTCCCTACAGTGGAACCTTGTCACGCAAGTGTGACCTCTGTGTGAATAACTGTACATAAAACTGCTTGAAAGTGTTGGAGTCCAGGACATCCCCTTGGATGGCCTGGGACCCGAGGAAAGGAGTTTGAGCCCTGAACAGGGGGGTGTGGAGCCGGTCCAGGGGGCTCAGAGACCTTGGCACAGAGCCCAGGAAAACACCGGGGTTTGATTTTAATCCATGGGAAAAGCTTCCAACACTGCAAAAGGAATTACAAACCACCAGGATGTGAAAACAGTAGTTTAGCACAGTAGACGATACAGAACTCAGTAGTTTTAGAGTTTATAGAATAGAGGTAAATGGGGACAAGATGGTGGAATTTGGGTGGTACCTCGTGTACTTCTCCTTCTTCCTCGTCCTCCATCATTTGGGGTGGTGATGGCACAAAGTAGTTAGAGTGGATTGGAGCAAAGTAGAAATGTCACTTTTAGTGTGGGCACTGGGCATCGGCACAAAATAGTAAATTACCAATACGTAGTTATCTGTATAAATGTTAGGGGACATCCCCTGAGGCGGGCAGTCGCCTCGTGTCCCAGCTGCTGTCCGGACCTCGGCTGGGGAGCAGAGAAAATTCTGAGATATCGAATAATAAACAACATGAGAAATCTGAAAGCAGACCTTGAGGACTCTGCTTTTTTATACCGACGCGACTCGGGGCTTTTAGAGGGCCAAGGACTTTAAAGCACCTAAAGTTCGGGTGAGGAACCCACCCCGACATCTGGCGTCCCTGGGTGGGCACCGAGTGGGCACCTCACCGAGAATTGGCTTCACTGGGTGCTTTCCAGTGGACACACAAAGCCCTCTAAAGCCAGGAAGAAATCCAGAGAAGACAGGGGAAGATTTGTGGCCACAGCAGCTGACTTCAACTTCGCCTCGGACAGACGAACTCCAAGGGCCCTGGACTCATCACCCTGAGATCTGCTGGTCGGTGATCAGAACACCTCTGGGACGAATTTGAGAACATCTGCACCCTGTTCTTCAGTTTTGATGAGACCAGTCGAATCCAGAACACATGGGGCTGGGAGTCTCCCAGGAACAACTTAGGATCCTATCTGCTTTACGGGTAGTTATGTCTGCACATCCTGCAGGCCTTCCTGAAAAGGAGCTTCAAGCTCTGTTTTTGTGGGTTTGGTGTAACTTTCCACATTGTGAAACCCACGTCCTATTTGAGCCGGCATTTTGGCAAGAGGCAAATAGGGAACTGTACCACAGGGCAACTAAAAGGGATAAAACAGCTGCGAGGCTATTGCCCGCAGGGAGAATCATGCTAGAGGCAATTTCACGTAATAAAAAGGCACTTCCTCCTTCTTTACAGCAGCGGAGGGCTGCGCAGGAGGAACAGAGCGATGTTTCTTCTGTTGAACAGCAGCCAGCTGCTTCTCAGCAGCAGGCAGATCCCATATCTCCTAGTGAGAATGTGGGAGGAGGGGATAGCCAGCAGCTCCCCCAGGTTATAGCAGCAGGAGAGAGCCAGCAGCTCCTCCAGGATGAGGCACATAAATCACAACAGCCTATCTCGCAGCCTCAAATTCCGAAACCTGATTCCCCGATGCCAGTCCCAGGAAAGAAAAAAATTGTACTTCATCCTAGCGATCAGGATAGAGACATGCTTTCTTTGGAAGCATGTCCCCTGGACATGGGACAGTTGCCCCGGGGGGGGAACGGGAAGATTTAGATCGGATTCCACCTAGAAGTCCGTTTACCCCTCCCCAGACACCGCGCGAAATCGCTTCGCCATCCCTTCCTCCACCCGAGCAGGGACAGACACAACAGGGGGGAGGGGGAGTGAGCCAAACCCCAGAGCAGCAGGGAAAACAACCCCAAATCGCGCCGGCGGCGGGAGATAACACCGCGGCACAAGGACGCCAAGGCGATGCGAGTCAATTGCGCCGGGAACAATCACAGGGCGCGGACGCGGAACGTGACGGGGGGCAGCAGAAAAACACACCATGTCAGGGGGGCGCGGATCGCGGGGAAAAACAACTCGCGGGCGACCGTGGGGATTTCGCAGACCGCGAGACCGGGACAAAGGGGGAGGAAAAGCCCGTGCCGGTAGCTCGGCGCAGGGTGATGACGGAGGCTACGGGAAGCGAAATGGACAAAACTGTGTCCACATCGCAAGGTGCGGGCAGAGAGCCAGGAGGGGCGGCGCAGGCGCAGAGCCGTGCACTGCAAACCCCAGAGGCGCTCGCGGCTCACGTTGGCGCAGGCGCAGTGGGGGTGGGATGTATCCCAAGCCGCAGTCTCGCTGCGGGCGGGGTAAACCCCGATGGCGAGCGGGACGGGGCGGCCCCGGGGCCGGGTCGAGAGGGAACGCCTCCCAGGGCGGTGCCGGGACGATGCCAGCGGGATCGGAGCAGGCGGGGGCGGTGCAAGTGTTGATGGGGTGGGGCCAGGGCGGAGAATTTCTCCAAGGGGCCGCCTCCTCACAGCAGACGCCACAAACCATAACCCCGCCCACGAGCGGCGCCTCAATACCAACACGGCAGCCACTCGGTCATTCAATATCAGCTAGCTCGTTCAGGCACATGGGTGCACATCCAAACATCACTGCAGTGTTCCCCAGAGATCCAGAAACGGAGAGTTTGTTACAAGCACAGCGTCTTTTGTCACAAATAACTGAAGAGATCCCGGACCAAATATCGGTCGATCGACAGGGTCCGGTTGTCGCGAGGCCAGCGCCACCTAGTGGCGGGACTGCACAATTACAGCGGCCACGGCGACTGCCACACCCAGCCATGGGAGCAACAGCGCCCCTAGTGCCGGAACTCCCACAGTGCATCATTTTCTCCCAGTCACATATAAAAAACAGATTTATTCTCCAAAGCAACAATTCCAAGAAGAACAAATGGAGCCGTTGTCAACTTTAGGGGACCATGCAGCAACTCAACTGCAACAACAAGCATTTGCCACAGACGACAACATGATTCATATGACTGCTTCCTTCATCTCAAGCTTCTTCAATTCTATTATCTCAAGATTTTATGAAACAGTTTTTTCCCACAATTTAAAGAAACAGCTTTGGAGCTCAACCCAGATTCAAACATTCAATTCCCTCAAATGCTCCTTCCACCAAAAGGCAATCAAGCTCCTCTTCAGTTAACTCCACAGACGCTTTTTTCGGTTACCCTCCAGCTATCCAATGGCTCAACCCTCTGTTTTGGTAATGCTGCACAAGGATCACGTGCTGCACAAAAATCCCAGATTTTTACTCCTCAACTAGAAGGAAAAAAGAGAAATATCCCTCAAGGATGAAGGGATCACGTCTCAAGAAGATGGGAACAAACAACAAATACAGGCAGACTCCGGAATAGGAGAAGCAGTGTCACAATCGAAATCACAACAATTAATTCCATTTTCTGAAAATTCACGGGTGTCTGATGCACAGATTTCCAGTGCAACAGATTGGACTGAGATAAAGAAAAAAGTATTAAAAGAATTTAGTTCAGCAGGTGCAAGAAGTTTAGTATTGCCAATGGCATACGATGCACAAGGTCAAAACGGAAGATGGGAGAGATTGGATCATGATGTGATCAAAGACTTGGTAAAAGCCATCTGTGATAATGGATTGGGATCCCCGTACTTCAAGCAGCTTTTGAAGGCAACATTTAATACATATGACTTAATACCTTTTGACCTCAAATCCATTGCTTTGATGATTCTTACAGATTCGCAAATCCTGATCTGGGAAGCAAAATGGAGAAGAGCTCTTGAAGACGTCAGGAGAAGATATCAAAGAGGACCAAATGCAGGTATCACTGTAGTGGAAATGGCAGGTGATCCACCAAATGATGAGCCACATCATCAAGCAAGAGATTTAACACGAGAAGTGTTAGCAGATATAACAGAAGCAGCAAGAAAAGCAATCCTGCAAATTCCACCAGCAGGAGTTTCAGAAAGTATTTATACAGAAATAAAGCAAAGCACATCAGACTCTTTCTCCTCATTCATTGATCATCTCACACAAGCAATAGACAGGCAAGTCAATGATGAGGGAGTGAAGCCGCATTTGCTTTGAAGTCTTGCATTTGCAAATGCCAACACAGAGTGCAAACGTATCATCAGTGCAATGCCAGGTCAGCCTTCCATAGCAGAAATGTTAGAAGCATGCAGCAAAGTAGGAACACCACAGCATGTGGCATCCATTCAAGCAGACATCTTGAGAGAACGTATAGAAAGAATTATCAAAGCCCAGACTGAAGACCTCAAAGAGGCTTTTGCAGCTCTTCAACTCAAACACTTAAATCCCCTTTGGAAAAACAAAAAAGGGGGGAGGCAGATGAAACACCACACATGCGCTTGAATAAAGCCTTGTATGTGTTGAACTTTCTGTATGGCTCTTTCGCAGGGCCCACTCCGCCAATCATCAGACATTTCTCAGACAATACAAAAGCGAAACTAAAGGAGAATCCTGCCAAAGAAGTCTTTTTGGTTCAAACAGGAGGGGGAGATGTTGGAGTCCAGGACATCCCCTTGGATGGCCTAGGACCCGAGGAAAGGAGTTTGAGCCCTGGACAGGGGGGTGTGGAGCCGGTCCAGGGGGCTCAGAGACCTTGGCACAGAGCCCAGGAAAACACCGGGGTTCATTTTAATCCATGGGAAAAGCTTCCAACACTGCAAAAGGAATTACAAACCACCAGGATGTGAAAACAATAGTTTAGTACAGTAGACGATACAGAACTCAGTAGTTTTAGAGTTTATAGAATAGAGGTGAATGGGGACAAGATGGTGCAATTTGGGTGGTACCTCATGTACTTCTCCTTCTTCCTTGTCCTCCATCATTTGGGGTGGTGATGGCACAAAGTGGTTAGAGTGGATTGGAGCAAAGTAGAAATGTCACTTTTAGTGTGGGCACTGGGCATTGGTACAAAATAGTAAATAACCGACACATAGTTATCTGTATAAATGTTAGGGAACATCCCCTCGGGAAGTCGGTCGCCTCGTGTCCCAGCTGCTGTCCGGACCTCGGCTGGGGAGCAGAGAAAATTCTGAGATATCAAATAATAAACAACATGAGAAACCTGAAAGCAGACCTTGAGGACTCTGCTTTTTTATACCGACGCGACTCAGGGATTTTAGAGGGCCAAGGACTTTAAAGCACCTAAATCTCGGTGAGGAAAACCCCCTCGAGATTGGGGAGGAGGTGTTCCAATTTTTGGTCGGTCTTAAAGCAAAAAAGGCATATGTTATGGGGAGGCCCAGTGGGATGGAAGATAAGAAAAGAGATCTCAAAAGTGACAACCATGGGAAGGAAAAAAGTTTGAAGTCCCTAACACAAAAGATGTGGTAATTCAAAGAAATACCAGCAGATGGATGGAAGATATTTCATTGATCCCTAAACATAATGTGGTGGGAAAAAATCTAGAAATATTGTTGAGAATGGGGGTTGCGCCAAAAAAATAATAAAAGTTTGGAAAAATAAAATCTTCTATGAGAGAGGGAGAGAAGATATGTTGATAGCCCTGTGCCTTTGCCCATGCCTTTTTTCCCTCCTAGCTCATTCTTTGCTTTGCCCTCCATTAATAAACAGTTTGGCTTGTTTGCTTTAGCTACATCTCTGTGGAGCTGAAGCAGCATAAAAACCTGAGTCCTGAGACACACAGGCCCCTGCTGCCATCCTCTTCTGCACTGTGTTTTGTGCAGAGGCACAGAGGAACGAGGGCAGATGAGGCTGGAAAGGTGCCTGTTCTGAAAGGTCCCAGTTCCACACTGTGGAGGTGAAAATCTGGCTGAGCACCCTGAAGCCCCTGGATTTTGGAAGAACCAAACCTGAGGATGCTCTGAAGCCAGCTGTGAGGGATTCCATGGCAAGTATCCACAGAAGGCAAAGGAGCTTGGAATGCTGGAAGCTTTCAAGAACAGCTTCCTGAAAGCACAGCAATGCTCCATCCCTGCACAGGGTCAGGAAGAGGGCAGAACCAGAGACCATCAGGGCTTGACAGGGAGCTTTGGGTGTGCCTAAGGGCAAGCGAAGCAGCAGCACGGTGGCCGAGACTCGGACGCGCCACCGTGCCGATTGCCCCGAGCGCTGTCAGGCAGCGCCGGGATCCCGGCTGCGGTTCTCTGTCCCCACAACTGAGGAATC
Organism: Sylvia atricapilla; assembly: GCF_009819655.1. Taxonomy (NCBI): domain Eukaryota; kingdom Metazoa; phylum Chordata; class Aves; order Passeriformes; family Sylviidae; genus Sylvia; species Sylvia atricapilla. Next base: position 37,698 of record NW_027077054.1, on the reverse strand, counting down.
GCAGCCCCTGCCTCAGAGCCAGTCAGAAAGCCGCCCAAGTGAGACCAAGTGAGAGAGAGAGCTCTCTTGGGCATGGCTGCAAACCAGCCCCTGCTTCTCCTTCCTCCACCTACGTTTGGGATCTGCTGTTAAAATAGGGAGACAAGAAGGTGGACAAGTCCTCACTTTGGCTCAGATTTCGGGCAGCAGCTGTTTGAGGCATCCTGCACCCCAAATGTCTCTCATTTGCAAGTTCTTTAGAATGGCCTGTTAGGTCTATTACAAAAAGAATTCTTTCTTGAATAGACAAAGGATTAACAGACATAAGACTTTAAATAGAGTATTTATTACATAGGATGAAACAAAAAGAGCTACTAGTAGATAAAAAATAGAATGGATGACAAAAGATACCTCCATTACAGTTAGTGAATAGAATAGATGGGGAATTAATGTGACTTCCATCGAATTGATGATGGAATACACAGTCCTTTCCCTCGATTTCCTTTAAAATATCCACAAAGACACACAGGAGGATGCGCACACATTCAAGGAGAAGCCCTACATGTTTCCAGGGTGTATGTAGGAGACTTCTGTCTCGGTCAAAGTTTGTGTAGCTTTTATAGCTTGTAAAGTGTAGTGTCTGTCAGTCAGAAGTTCCAGCTTATCTCCCCACATCTTTTTCTCAAGGCAAGCAGGTCGTTATCAGAAGGGGATGTTTCTTGTATCGCACCTCTGGTTTCAGAGACAACTCCTTTCATGGATTCATGTGGGGGGGGGCAGAATGCACAGAATTACTGTACCAGCTGATACAATAGATAACCTCTTTTGTGGTAAATGGTAAGTCCTGCACCAGTCTGCGAATGGCAGCGCCAGACAGGTTGTGCTCTCTGTGTTCCAAAGGCTGTGGAGAGGGGTGTGAACAGTGCTGCACGTGCACAGCGGAGAGTCCTGGAAGGTGCTGGCAAGAGCGTCCTGTGGCAACAGGGCTCCGGTCTGTGGCCGGGAACAGCCTGGTTTTGCTGCTGTGACGGCAGGCAGGAGTTGGGGCAGGTGAGGAGGCAGCGGGCAGCTTGTGTTTGTAGAGGGCCTGAGGCTGCACGTTCCGAACCTCCACCTGGAACCACACTGGGGGGAATCCGCGCTAGAGCTGGAGTGCCTGTCCAGAAAGGACCACAAGGAATTCAGGCTTGCCAGGGTTTCTTAAGAGTCTGTTTGTGTTCCCCAGGAAAGCTCCCAATCTGGGGAATGCCTCTGGGGGAAAGGGGTTTATTTCTCAAGGAAAGCGCTTTCTGAGGAGCTCCCTGTGAGGAAGGTGCAAGTGTCCCCCTTTAGCTCTCTGTGGTCCTTTCAGTCCTTGAGGCCCATTACACTTGGAAGAGTGGCAGGGGAAGAAGGGAGAAGGCTGTGAAGGGCACGTTTGGAATCCACCTGGACCTGGACCAGAGATCAAGGCAAGCACCTGCAGCAGGGTGTGTTAGCCCCCCTTTGGACAGAGGTGTGAGCAGGAGCATCTCTGTCCAGCTGTGAGCCCAAAAGCTGTCTTTGAAAGCTGTGGATTAAGAGGCCTTCACGCACACACATCTCACATCTTACCCGTCTGCTGTATTAAAACTTCTGGCGATACGAGGCAGCGGATTTACAGCTTGCACAGGTACCCACTGATCTAGGCCAACGCTGTTCCTTCCCTCAGGATACAGCAGTCCTGAGGCATCTCCCCAAAGGTGCCTGATGCTGCCCATTCCTTGCGACACCACTTGCTTTCCTTTGGGATCTTCTACCTCCGCCAAGAGTAAAGAGGGAGCTGGAGAACAAGCCGGCCGGGCTGCTGTCCATCCTTTACCAGCAGTCCTGGTTAAGGGGACAAGTCCGAGCTGAGCGCAGACGTGCAAATGGAACCGCCGTGCGCAGGAAGGATCGGTGGGAAGGATGATCCAGGAACCGTAGGCCTGGCAGCCTGAGCTTGCTACCGGGGAAGGCCTTGGAGCACATCCTCCTGAGTGCCATCCCACGGCACGTGCAGGGAACCAGGGGGTCTGCTGGAGGGTGGGAAAGCCCTGCGGAGGGGTGGGGACAGCTGGGGGTCCTGGCAGGGTGTTGAGCTGGGCTTGGTGTTGGTGGGCGTGTTGGGGAAGGAGTTGTCTGCAAGGTGAGAGGTCTAGGCTGCAATTGGAGCCAGTTTGAAGGCACAGCTTTGGTTATGGAGGCCAGAATGAATAGTTGGGACTTTTTCTGTTAGAGTTCCTGCTTCTCCTGCAGCGAAGGAGAGGGGAAAGCTGTACAATATTGGCCTCTGAAATATCTGTTGCAGGGGGAGGATTAGCCCTTCTGCATTGGACTCATTTGTTTGGGCTACTTTTGTAACACTGAGTGGCCTTTGATTCCTGGAGAGCTTTTATTCCTTAAGAGAATGAGGTTCTTACCATCCCTTCACAGAAGAATGCTTGAAACCAAAGCAAGGCCTTTCTTGTGCCTCTGTGTAGTCCTGTGTTTTGTGAGGTGACATTCAATGGATGACCTTAGGGCAAATGTGTTGCTTCTTTGAGATGAGAAGGAAACTTCCAAATCTGTCAGGTTCTCAGGCCATTCCCATTATTCTAGGAAGTTTGAAACTTTTTGGAACTCTGTCAATTGAGGAATGGAAAGAAAAGCTTGCCTGAATTGAGGATTCTTAAATGCCAGATCTTTCTATGCCTTTGCAGGAAGGTAATCTTGTGCTGCAGGAAATCACTCCAATGAGAAAACAATGTCAGCATGGAGTAAGAGCTTCTGACAAGAGACCAAGTGTTGCCAGCAGCTGCTCCAGGTGCTCCTGCCAACACTCCATGCAGGAAGGTGCACTGGCCTCAATGCACATTGGCTTAGGCTGCCCTGTGGCAGAGAAGCCCCCCAGGGCACAGGTCTCTGGGGCAGCAGATGACGCCAGCGCTGCCCGGGCTCAAGGGGAGTGGCAGGTCTGCTTGGGCGGGGACTCTGCCACACCGGCAGATTTCAGTGTTCCCCTGGCCCTAGGGGTCAGAGCAGCACTCGTGCCCTGGCCCACACATTCCTTGAATGCGTCACACCCACAGTTTTAGGGTGGCCACCAGGTGGGACGTGTCCCGAGGAGGCCGTGCCAGCTTCTGAGCAAGGCCCCGTGCCCTTCCTGCTGCGGCTGTGTCGGCAGCCCTGGGGGCTCCTTCTGCTGCCCTGAGCCTGCAGAGCAGGGCAGCGTTTGCCCATGGTGTGAGCCGTTCCAAAAGATCCTGTCCCAGGGCCGTCTTAGACACTTGGGGCGAGGGATTCCTTCCAACCTGGGCCACTTTGGCTGGGCTGGGAGGGGGCCCAGGGTAGGTGGTGCTGTGTCTAAGGGCCCTTTGTGACACGCTGGAGCTCCATGGTCACCATGGCATGGAACGGTACAGGGTGTCCAAGGACCGTTGGTGACAGGTGGTGACAGGTGCTGGCAACGACGCAGCCACGCCACATTCTTTGGAGCGGGCGACGGGACAGGACGCGCCAGAGCAGTGCTGTGAGGAGCCCCCGCACAGCGCACTCGTTTGTGCCTGACCCGGAGCTTTTCCAAGGAGTGACTCGTGCAGCTGACCTCACGGCCAGACTGCAAGGCCTTGTGATTCGCAGGCTTTCCAAGCCATCTCCTATCGCAGTGGCCTGTGCTCTCCAGGCCAGACTGCGAGATTTGGTGACCTGAATCCTCGACGAGGAAATCTCCTGTCATTGTGGCAGGAGCCCTCGAGACCGGAGAGCAGGACTTGCTTTCCTGCAGCCTTCCTGAGGCTTCTCTGTCGCAGGTGCTTTCAAGGCACAACTGCACAACTCATTGACCCAGAGCTTTCCTGAGGCCTCTCTCTAAGGGGTGCTGCGGCATGGCGGGCAGATTTCTTGGCCTGTCCAAAGTATTCAGGGGCAAAAGAAAGAAAGGCCCTGGAGCTGCCCCAGCACAAGAGCCTGAAGAGGTGGAGCAGAGCAAGCCATTGCAGGATGGTGAGTGGAAGAGCTGGGTCACTGCACGATGGCTGCAGACAGCTTGGCCCAATCCCATCCCATCCCCTCCACTCCCATCCCCTCCCCTCCCCTCCCATCCCATCCCATCCCATCCCATCCCATCCCATCCCATCCCATCCCATCCCATCCCATCCCATCCCATCCCATCCCATCCCTCCTGCTGTGGACATTCCCGAGGACAGGATGGAAGAGGGGAAGAGGGGCTGGGGCTGAATCTCGCAGCGCCCTTGCTGCATCCCCTGGGGCAGTCCCAGCCTGGGGAGGACAGGGCTGGGCCGTGTTCTCCGGCCTCTCCTGCAGCCCCTCAGCTCTGGCTGCTCTCGCTCTTTGCCAGATGCAGGCACAGACCGCACACAAGAGCAGAAGCCTGCCCGTGGCCTCTTCCGAAGAACACTGAAGGTACCTGCAGCCATCCCTGCCTGGGCTGGGCCTGCTGTCACTGCTCAGCCTAGCACCACGCTTGGAGCACTCCATGCAACATGTCTCTCTTCCCTGTCCTTTGTTCTCCTGCAGATGTTCCGGAAGTTCCTGCGCATTCGGCGCAGAAGGACCGGCACCACTGCAACAGAGGCCGAGCCTGACTGCCGGGTGATCGAGCTCCAGGCAGAGCCTGATGTCAGCCCAGATTTGGATGAGGAATTAGAACATTCAGGCACTGCACTGGATGATCACGGGGCAAAGGCTGACACGGCTGTGCCTGAGGATGTAGTCATAACTATCGTCAGCAGCGAAGAGACTCAGGGCTTCGGAGATGCTGGCACCACAGCCACTCCCACTGTGATTCCTGCGCCCACTATGAATTTTTTCCAGAAGAGTGGTATTTCCTATGAGCAGCAGGTAAACAGCCTGGGGCCAGGGCTGGAGGCCTTCCAAGATCTTGTGTCCCCTCAAGGCACAGCCACTGGGCCCCCTCAGCCTTTGAGGCCAGCACAGTGTGGCAGGAAGGGAAGCACTTCTTGGCGGAAGCTGAGGATCTTGCTCCCTTGGACAGCACTCCAAGTCTTCCCCATGCCTCTTTCAGGTGCCAGCCATTGTTAGGAACATTCACCAGAGCCTGGCATCCCAGGCACATGTGGATACCAGGCTGCCCAGGAACATTGTGAGCTTGGCTGAAGAACACCCATGCTGACGTGGTGCTGACCCTCCTGCGCTGTGCCCCAACATGTGACAGGTACGGGGCCCGCCTGCCTTGAGAGCTCAGGGCTCACCAGCCATTAGGGCCATCGCCCTGCACGGCCTGTGCAATGGGCTCTGCCAGACAGGCAGAGAGGTCCAGGACCCTCGGGCCCCTCTCTTTCCCGAGCCTGCTGCCATGCTCCCTCCCTGCCCTTCAGGGCACTGGGGCTCTCTCACCTGGCCTCCAGAGCTGCACAGGGCATGGTAGTGTGACTGAGATGCCTTTGACACAGAGCTCTGATCCCACAGAGCTGCTGCAACAATGTGGAGAGCCATAGGCTCATCAAGACAAGCCATGGAGAAGGTACTGCCAACACTGGTCCGTGTAATGGAGCCCTTGCCAATGTACAGGACGAGCACCTCTGATGGGGACAACAAGGACGTTTTTGCCCTGGCTGTGAGTATTTTGGGCCTTTGATCGTCCCCTGGTGTCCTCTCCAGCAGCTCTCCATCCTCCCCCTGCCTCAGGCACTGGGCTGAAACCTGGGCTAAGGGCAGGCTCAGTGGGCACCAGGCCCGCTGCTCCCCCTGTGTCTCTCCCCTGGGGCCCTGCCACATGGACACCACGGCACTGAGTGCTCTCTTGGGCTGCTTCTTTTGCAGGCAACTCTGGTGCTCTGGGTGATTGTCCAGATGCCTCCGCGCCACGAGGCCGTGACGCGTGCTTCCTACCCTCTGTTTATGGCTCTGCTGCTCCGTGTTGTCATCACCACACAGCAGATGCCAGAGGAAGTTGATTCCTTCTGGAGAGCATGCCAGCAGGAACACCACCTTCCCAACAACCCCAACAGGTCCCGGTCCTTCTGTGCTTCCCATGCCCTTGTAGCCAGTGCCAGCGCTCCCAGTGTGACCCAGGCCTTGCTCTGCACACAGGTTTGCAGTGCAGGCCATGAAGGCTCTGCTCCGCTGTCTGCAGTATGAGCCTCTGTTGATGGCGATGGAGCGCAAGCGCGGATGGGACACGATGCTCTGTGCTGACACCCAGCACTATGCCATGGGTCTGCTGGCCAGGTGAGACCCCCATCACCCCTCCGTCCCCAGCATTTGTGCTCTGTGCTCAGGGTGCCCCCCACAGTGCCTATGCTCATGGCCCAGAGAGCCTCATCACTGAGGGACGGCTGAGCAGACTGGAAAAGGCTGGGAAAGGCTGGGTGCAAGGAGGATCCACCTCCCAAAATGCCCACATCTCCTCCAGGGATGCTGGGGAAAGACCTTACATCTGTGAGTCAGTCCTGGGAAAGGTTTCCCTCCCTCCACCTCAGGCTCTTTGTGCCTTTTTCCCCCTGAAAGGGAGATGCGCCGTGACTTGATCCGCTTCTGTTCCCGCATTGCATACCGACTTGTCCGGAGGCTCAGCAAGGAGCA